>NC_052510.1:21432317-21464817 GCF_014356525.2 Nilaparvata lugens
GGTCTTTCTATTTATCAATAAATCAGAGGTTTTTTGACAATTTCTCAGTCTTTTTCATTCAATAATATACAATGCAACATTTATGAAAACACCCGTAATAAATTGATATTATGCTTTTAGAAAATGAATACTTCATTAATTATGATGTTAACTTTTATATAAATTGATATAATACTCTTAGAAAAGGAATAATTCAGATTGAAATGATGCTCACTTATATGATATTCTTCGTTTGGTTTGCGAAATCAAATATAATTTTTCATATAGTAGCTCGACTAGTATTGTTGGAAACTTGTGCGCTAGCCAACATTTATTTTATTTATTATTTATGAACTATAGGACGCAATACAAGTGTAAATAACGGGCATTCGCCCAAAACTGCTCAGAACCTTAATTCAAAATGAACAGTCCAGAGTTTATGATTTGATTTACCTACAAATACAAGTCCAAAAACGAGTATCAACTAGAATTATGAATTTATCACAAAACAAAACAAGACACTTTATAACACAATAAAAGAAAAAAATATTGAGAATTTCACTTTAAGGTAAAAATAATGTTTGCCCTATAAGATTCATCTTGTAGATAGTTTTTACCTTTGATTAAATAAAATTAGTAGACACATAGAAAATAATTTAAATTGTATTAAAATTTGAACATTCATTAATATTAATTTCATGGAAAAGAAAAACTTTCTTCTTCGTCTATTAAGATTTCTATCATAAAAATTTACTAAATCATTCGAAAGCCTTAATGACATAAGAAAACAGAGTCTGAGAAATATAAAATTATAAAATGTCATAAACTCAATATGAACATAATCTTAAAAATTTCATTCCAATTTAAAGGCTATCTTCCTGACTTTCAGCAATACTCTACGATAAAATATCTCCAGAAACAATAACTCAAATGTAACGTAACTGAAAACTTTCTATACTTCTTTAGAAAAAAAATTTATAATTATCTTCCATCACTAATAAAATCAAAAGGATTATTCTCAATCAATATTATTAACTTGAAAAATAACAGGCTTTGTTAATACAATACTCTTATGGAAGTTTCAATCAATTAAATTCCCTAAATTATATTTTAACCTTATTTTACGTACCTTAGCGGTTATTTGAAGAAACAATTATTCATACATGATGGAGAAACACAAATTAACTTTTCAGGACATGGCACTACTAGAAAAATTTAAACTTTAATAAAAATAAAACTAGCTCCTACATTAACTAATGATATAAACTTGTAAACCTGCCCAAAAAGGGCGAAACATAATGACTACATCTTTACTCTTGTAGTGCTCCAAAACGTAATCTGGTCTCTCGGCTGGGGAATAGCCCCACTACTGTATTTAGAAACAGGTCTCCTATTGGGCGAAGGGAATCAATTTGACCAATCGTCGCGTGGCTTCTAGAGCCTTTGGACCAAATAGTAACTGCAAAATCGGTAGTTTGTTATAATTTTCAATGCTTGCTGTTTTTCAGCTTATCGCACTCCATGTCGCGACAGGAAGGCTACGTTTTAGAGATAATTCCATAATCTACATTCCTCGATGACTAGGAGCCACAATTTTCAAATATCTATCATGGGAAACTCGAAGTCATGGCCGTTCATAATAGAGAGAGAGAAAATAATTTATTTCGCCAACTCACAATAATGGCTCTTGTCTATTGCATATTAAATTTACTATTATAACTTGGGAAAAGGCCTGAAATAAAAATAGTGCTCGGCACAATTAGGAGTAACTTTTTTATTTGATGTCCTACCTTAAATTTGCTGTATCCTAGATGATGGTGAGAACTGAGAAAAGCAAGCAAGAAACTGCTCACAAGTTCTTGTCACAGATGATGGTGATGTTAGTGCACTGATTTATTGATTGAGTAGCAATAGCAAATAATTTTCACTGCAATTTTGACAACCTTTCAACATCTTCGTTCTGAAGAGAGAAAAATATATATGAGAGAAAAATCTAAATGAATTCAGCCAATCCAATTGTTAGAAACTGGAGAGAAAAATGAAAAACATTTTTAATTGAAACACTAAAATCATTACATTAATGTCTTTCATCCATTGGAGAAAGAGAAATTTCAAAGTTTAATGTCAATCTTGATCTTTTTCTAATATTAAATTTTAAGTTTTCCTCACCTTCTCATCTTTTGGAAATGACGAGGAAGTAAAATTAAAGCGTCAAGTGTTTCATCACCGAGCCGGCTCCGGAGTTTATTACACATGTAACCTGCAGCAGAGAATACCCTCTCGGACTCCACACTGGTAGGAGGTATTGTTAAAAGATATTTGTAAACCAGCTCCAGATGATGTCCTTTCACTTCACCATTTTCGAAGAGGCTCATTTCTTTTCTCAACGTAGCATCTAAATTTTTATTCTGCGTTTCGGGATTAGCAGATATCATGCTCTTTTCAATCTTCGCTTCAAGAACAGATTTCAACATCGTAGTTGATAATTTCAATCTTTTCTCGGTTGATTCTTCATTTTGTTCTTGTTCTCGTCTGTATTCAGCATCATTGTGCTGCGTCTCTGAATATTTTTTTTCGAGCTTCAATCTTTCAATACAATTTACAATCTGATTACGGATAGTCTTCTGTGTTGGAGTTGGGAAATTTTGTTCAATGAACTCAGATTCTACTTCATTTTTTTGCGGATTCTGAAGATATTTGAGTACACCAGACAAATTCTACCTTACGTCTCTGTGCTACACGTTTCTGAAGAGCAATTTTCATTTTCTCTGAGAACCCTGTAGAAGAACAATTGGCTTCCAAATACAAAAACATGAACTTCATTGCTGCATCAGCAGTTATCAAATTGGCATCTTGCCTACAAAGAGCCTCAACAGTCAATTTGATCGGTGTGAGAACTTTAACAACTTCATGGATTACAGTGAACTCACCTTCAGTCAATTCAATACTTCTATTGAGATCAATCAATGCTTTTTTTTATGGATGTTTTTAGGTGAACAAATCGTTCCAACATCGTCAACATCGAGTTCCACCGAGTTTTTACATCCAATAGTAGAGTGAGCTCTTTTCCTTCTTCTTCCCTAACATACTTTTGGAGAACTGTTTCATTTTTTGTTGGTGATCTTTTAAAGAATTTCACGATTTTACGAACTTTTGATATAATTGTATTGAGATTAAGATCAATTGTAATCTCAGCTGGACCGTCAGTAATTTTCTGAGAAATGACTGAGAAAGACATTTCTGAGGAATGAATTTTAGTCTCTACTTGATCATAATCTTCTTCTTCTTCTTCTGACTCTGCATTTTCTGATTTTTCTTCATTTTGATTTTTCATAGAACGATCCTTTCCATGAAGAACATCGCAAACTGCTAGATGAATACCATGTGCAAAACACAGTTGATGTTCTGCATTGATTAGTTTTCCCACTCTGAGCATGACATTTGGGCCATCAGTAACAATAGTGACAATATCACTTTCTAATGACAGATGATACCTCTCCAGGAACACTTTAAGATGTTGCACGCAAGCTTCTGCAGTCAATGACCCTTTAATTTTTAACATTCCCAAGCTCCAGTTCTTACTAAGTCCATGAACATTGACTTTCATATAACGTTTGTTGTTGGTTGATGTCCATTCATCGAATGATAAGCTGAACCTTTCACCAGATAATTTAAAGTCATTAATGCTTCTCATAACATCATTCCTTATCTTATCACTGAAGCCCACTACTCTATTCCTAATTGTAATGTGTGATGATGGTAAGTCCTTGTACCCCTTTGCAATGAGAAGAGTTCTCAAGTCTTGAGAAGTGATGAAGACACTGAATGGTAGACCATCTAAAGCTGTCATACGAGCCAAAACCTCATCCAAGGAGTCTTTTCCACTGCTGAAGTAGTCTTCAATTTTTCTTTTATTCTTGTCTTCACGTTTCGTGGGTTGACAGATAGAAGAGACAGAAGTAGCAGCACTAGCTTGGTTTAATACTTTTTTTTATGCTTACTTAGCAAATGCATGTGAAGACCTTTAGTTGATCCACCCAGAGTCTTGAGAACTGCCTTACACAATTTGCACTGAGCACTTTTTCCGTCCTTGGAAGTTAGAAAACTATTCCAAACTGATGACTCATCAGAGTCTTTTTTATGTACAACAAAAACATCAATTTTGTATCCTCCATCAGGACGGGATGGAGTTCACACAATTATCACTTCAAATTGAATTAATATCACTAGAAAAAATTATAGGCTATTAATAATGAAATAGAATACTTTTTGTAAGACCGGAAATGAGGGAATTTATTAATAAGACCGTTAACGCGATACCGACCGAACAACGCGAAAGCTGAAGCACTACTGAATGAAATTAAGTAGAGCCAACTATATAAACTTCAACTAGATATTCTACTTATGATAGAAAAAGAGAAGAGGAATAATTAGACAGAAAGTGAATAGTTACTGCTTGTTTATTTCTGATTTCTGAATTATTTACAGAGTTCTAAGTGCATTTCAAGGAAATGATATTTACGCTATTGCAAATATTGCGCCGTCTAGACTGGTAATTTTGGTGCTGTGTAAACAGAAACAATCATAGAAACATAACCATTCTGCGAATAATGTGAACCGATAATGCGAATTCTATTCAGCCAGTACAGAGTACAGTATATGTTTATTATGTTTATGTGTATACAACTGTAGACTGTGCCTGTAGAATGAATTAGTCAAACACTTAAAAAATAAATTAGTTTTGAAAAACACATATTCATCACCATAAATGTGATTCTATATTGAATTGTTTTTGGAAAAACACAATAATTTATAATTTCAGGTTTTCCAATCCCGAAAATCCCGGGATTGAGGCTGAAAAATCCCGGGATAGTTAGGTATCAAAAATGGACCAGGATCCTGGGATTCGGGATTCGGGATCCCGGGATTGACATCCCTATTCAGGAGACCCTGCTCTACTAGTATCTATCTACAGTGCTGCTTTTCGGGATACTGTACAAACTGATGAAGTATGCAGCATTTCAGAACGAGAGGAAATGTCAGCAGAGGTCTATCAGGAGACCACAAAATATAGAAGAGGATTTTCAATGACTAATATATATATTCTGTTTTATAATGGAAAATAAATGTATATGGGAAGAATAAAAATATGGTTTTCTTTTCTCTACCCACTACATACAAAAAAATATATCCTCTGGTTCTGTTGATACTGACCTTTAATACTTACCTTTACCGCCTTGGATTCAAACCTAGAACCTCCAACTTGGGAAGCTGACTTGCTAACCACTACACCATAGAGGATTTATGTTTAAAGACTTAAATTATATAGAATATGATACTTCTTCATACTAATGATAACGAAGAATTGAGAAGTGAGTCATGATGGGGTGGCATTGTCATAGACCTGTTGACAAGGAAGGTTATCCCCATCACCACCACCACTTTTCTCTGTTTGGTATAAGACGGCTTGTCAGCACTGAGAGGTATTCCGTCTACTGCAACATGTTGTCAAACAGTGAGCTATGTCTGTGGGATGCAGTGATTGAGCTTGAGGAGGAGGAACTACATAATCATGGTATTATCTCATTGACAGACATTTTCAATGATGCAGGACATTTGAGTTCAGAGTTTAGGGTCCAGAGTCCAGAAGTCCAGAGTTCAGAGCCCCGAGTCCAGAGTCCAGAAGTCCAGAGTTCAGAGCCTGAGTCCAGAGTCCAGAGTTCAGAGCCCCAAGTTCAGAGTTCAGAGCCCCAAGTTCAGAGTTCAGAGCCCCGAGTTCAGAGTTCAGAGTCCCAAGTTCAGAGTTCAGGGCCCAGAGTTAATTTTTTTTTTTTTTTAATTTTTTGATTTATTTTCCATTTATTCCCGATTTTATTTGTTTTAATTTTATTTTTTTTTTATTTATTTTTTTTAATTTTTTTAAATTTTTTTTTTAATTTTTTATTTTTTTTTTTGACTTGGATGACCTTGATGTTAGGTTTGATTGACTTGGGTGACCTTGAGGTTAGGTTTGGTCAACTTGGGTGACCTTGAGGTTAGGTTTGGTTGACTTGGGTGACCTTGAGGTTAGGTTTGGTTGACCTGGGTGACCTTGAGGTGAAGGGCGATTCTGGGACACTTGTGTCCCAGAGTCGCCCTTTTTATACTACTAATGGATGCTATTTTTGGTAAATTTTCATATCTTTCTGTATTTTTTTATGATATCAGTATTGCTTCACCAGATGTTGAAACACATCTGAAGCATGTTCAGGAGTTCTTCAAGACTTGTCGTGAAAATGGTCTTCGTCTCAACAAGGAAAAATGTAAAATAATGAAAACTGAGATTAGTTACCTTACCTTGGTCATAGAATGGATGAATATGGCCTTCACAAAACCGAAAGTAAAACACAAGCCATTCTTGATGCCAAACCACCTTCAAATCTTCAAGAATTGAGATCCTTCTTGGGTTTAGTAAATAACTATGGACGCTTCATTCCCTTCTCTGCCGAGTTACTACATAAGTTCTACAATCTTCTGAAGAAAGACGTTGAATTTCAATGGACCAAAGATCTTCAAATACAATATTGATTTGGTAAAACAAGAATTGGCTTCTCCTCGTGTTTTAGCACATTTTGACCCAAATAAACCTTTGATTCTAGCAGCAGACACTTCTTCACATGGAATTGGTGCTGTATTATCACATGTGTTTCCTGATGGATCTGAACGTTCTATTATCTATGCATTACATTACATTTACAATTTATAAATACAAAGACAATTAATTCAAACACTGATTTCAATTCTATTCATATTGCTAAAATTAATTACAATCAGTGTGAACTGGACTTTTTCTACTCTGTTTTTCAACTTCTCGGTTAATGGTTAACTTCAGCCTAAATTGTTCTGTTCTATTGTTCTGTTACATATTGTATTATGTGCTTATAATAATTCATGTTCCCGAATTAAATTTCTTTCACTTCAATATTCGTTGTTTCTTCAACACAACAGTTCCCAATGACGAGTAGCTTCCGTTTCATTATCTACTACTTCTGCATTTAATTTAAATAAAAATAATTGCTGTTCTCCAACGGTTGTCTCCAATGAATTGAGTAGTAATTTGTTTTGATTGATGTCAGTATTCAGATGAGTTATTTGTGTAGATTCAATATTCTGTCGTTGATTTATGGAAATAAGTTGACTATTGTTCCTATTTACTGTCGAGGTTATGTCCTGTGTTTTAATTACTACTTGCTCTTGAATTTCTTTTTGACAATTGGCTTTGATGTTTGTTGCTATTTCCTGAATTTTTGAGGTGTTTTATACTGTTAAATTATCCATTCTTTCATTTAACTCACAGGTAACAGTATCTATTCTTTCTGCTAAGCCTGCTGTCATTTTTCCCTGATTTTCCTTTTGTAAATTTATCATCACCTTTAATTCTTCCCTATAACTTTCTGCCTTGCTGTCAATAGCGTCCAACTTGCTGCCTACCGCTTGTATGACTCCTTTCATATCCCTACTCATCCTTTCCGATGTATCCTCCAATGACTCCTGCACTTCCTTCATTTCCGCCTTTATGTCCTTCTTCACTCTGGCCATTGTATTTCTTAAACTATTAGAAAATGACTTGAGCATCCCCTCTAATATAATCCTCCTTCTTGTCTCTTGAGAGATTTCTGATGATTTATTACTGTTCCCAGGATTCGTGGTGGTGACTGGAGATATCTGGGCAGTGGACTCCATCGCGCCCCCCTCAGCGTCGACCACTGCTACTACCGCCGTCGGTAGTGTGTCTGCTACCTCACTTTTCGCGAACGAGAGACTCATTTTAAAAGGATGATGTGTCAAAATTTTTAAAAAAGTGAAAGATTGGCTAACGAGGCCTTTAGTGTGGACCACAAGATAGGACTCACAGAAGATAGCTATGTGCAGTGTGTTTCAGCTACAAACTCTGCCAGGTATTTCCTACTTGAAATCTTATGATATATTAATATTATTCATGTGTTGAATTGTCAATTTCTGATTATTGATTGTAGCTTATATTATTCTCAAACTGGCTTATATTTACACTATTAGTGACTAGACAAAATTCAGCAGTCTAGGCCCATGAAACTTTAAAATATAATTTCCAATAATAATAAAATCTAATAAAATAATTTCCTCTTTGTTTAGAGCTGATTCCAAAAAAATAGTTTTTCTACTTGCTTGCAGTCCCCAGTAAATTCAGCCTATCATCCATTCACGACAAATCTCAGTATGTATTGACTTGTCTATAATTATCAGCGATATACAGTCTTGATTTACCTTCAATAATGATTTTATGAGCTCTGTTCTCATCACCAGTCACACGTTGAATGCGCCATGTTTATGTCACGTTATTTCTTTCAATAACGGGTTGCCCTACTTGGCTGCAGTCAGTAGAGCATGAGTAATAAATTATAGAACCCTTGTTGTGGTTCTTAGAATATATATTATACCAATTTCTTACTGGCTCGCCCAGGAGCTCCCACAATTCTCTGCTCTTGCCGGTTACTGACATTGGCTGCTCCAATAGTTCACAATTTCTGTGACTGACTTGTGGAAATTTGCAAATATAGATGTGAGAATTTGCACTGCTACAACTTAAAGTTATTATTACGCATTTCCCTACGACTGTTGCAGCAGTTTTAGTGTTGAGAGTGAAATTTTCTGTTCAGCAACAATAGATCAGTTGAGAATGAAATTTGAAGGGAATGTTTGGAACTCAATTTTAGACTTTGCAGCTTTGTTGATACTAGTTTGGAGGTAAGCATATCAAAAATCCCAACCCCTACATCATGTGCTAAAGGGATGAGGGTGGTTTGAAAGTTGCATTTTCCACTTTTACTTACATGCTTCTATCTTAGAAACAATGAGTTCTTTTGACATAATCATCCACATAAAAATGAAGCTCAATGAATTTCCCACAAGTTTTGTTTTGTAGAGGTTTTCAATAAATATGATACTAACTTTTCGAGATATATATGTTCTAAAGTGATTCATTCTCAAAAACCCAGTTTTTCTCCCATTTTTCGCTCTTCCAAGTCTTTTAACTTTTCAACAATTTATGAAAAAAGAATGTGCTAGTTACAAAATATTAGAGCAATAAATTGTCTTTCATTTCATGTATAATTCAACTATTTCAAGCATTCCTATACGACTGTTGCAGCTGTTTTAGTTTTGATTGTCTTGTTTGGTAGGAAGTTTAGAAACACCCCCTGTGTTCAGTTCCGCAGACGTTCCAATAGGTACTCAATATGGATGTTCATACTGAAGCACACTCCAATTTTTTGATCACATAATAGTGTGATATTCGAAAAAAGTCACTTGTTGCAAATCTTGATATTTGACTCTCAAACCTAAAACTGCTGCAACAGTCATAATCAAGGGAATGCGTGAAATAGTTGAATTATACATGAAATGAATGGTAATTTAATGCTCTACAATCTCGTAGTAAGCACATTCTTTTTCCATCAATTGTTGGAAAGTTATAAGAATTGAAAGAGCAAAAAATGGAAAAAACTGGGTTTTCGAAAATGCATTACTTTAGAACATATATATCTCAAAAAGTATCAGATTTATCGAAATCCTCTACGAAACAAAACTTCCACTCTCAACACTAAAACTGCTGCAACAGTCGTAGGGAAATGCGTAAAATAATGAAAATATACATCAAATTGAAGATAATTTGATGCTCCGTCAGCTTATAATCAGCACAGATTTTTTCCATCAATCATTCAAAAATTATATGGCCGAAAAGATGAAAAAATTGGAGGTAGAAGTGTTTTTTCAAAAAATGTCTCACCTTCAAGAGCGGATATCTCAGAAACTATAAGATATATGAAGAAAATGTAGAGAACAAAACTTGTTGGAAATTTTGTGAGCTTCAATTTTTTACAGTGTACAAATGTTTATAAGATGCATAGTTTCCGAGATATATGGGAAAAATGAAAAAATGGTACTTTCAAACCACCTCCACTCCTTTAGCACATGAGGTAGGGGTGAGGACTTTTGATATGTTAATCCTCTTACTATCCTTAAAAGAGCTGTGGAGTTGAAAATTTTGTGTTCCAAAATTTTCCCTCCATACCTTTATTTGAGCATTCGTTGCCTGCACTTATTCCTCAATATTTATATTTGTCAAATATTTGTTTAAATGTCATTTTTAATTTGAAAAGCTGATAACCTTCGGGCAAATTTTTAAGTAAACAATATTATTAGACGGGATACCTGTCGGTGGGGGGGGGGTGGCTTCTTCACCTACAACTGGAAATATCTCGTCAGTAGCCCTACCTAAGCTTCCTTTAATGACTTTTGACAGTGATTTGAAAATTTGGAGTCAATTTAAAGATTTATTCGAAGCCACGGTTCATAATAATGGTCAAATTGCTGACATACAAAAACATATGTATCTTTGGTCTGTACTGAGAGGCAATGCACTGTCAGTCATTTCTGTAGTCCCATTGACAAGTGATCATTATGCTGAGGCATGGAAATTATTATTGAATCACTACAATGACTCTTACAAGCTGACTGATGCATACTTGCAAGCAATTTTTGATATACCAGCAGTTAATAAGCAACCAGACTCGCTACGAAAATTCATCACTCATTTAGCTGAGTATATTGCAGCACTAAAACCAATTGGTCATTCAGTTAATGACTGGTCGATTCCGTTATTATTTGTCTTACGTAAAAAACTGACTGAAGAATTGAGAGAGAAGTGGCAGAGACTGCTAAGAAATGGAACAGTATCCGATTTGAGAAACTTCCAAATATTTTTGAATGATGAAGCTGTTATTTTAGAGGCTACCAAATCCACTGATTTATTGGGGTCATCTACATCGTCAGAAGCCTCCTCACGTAAGCAGTTTGGGAAATCGAAACCCACTATGGGAAATTACAAAGCTTCAGCTATGATTGTTAAATCGAAATCGGACGAGCTGAAATGTATTGGATGTAATAATTCTCATGAACTGGAAAATTGTAAAGTGTTCTTGAATCTCAAACTGTCTGATAGATTAAAACGTGTAAGAGAATGGAAACTCTGTATATGCTGTTTATTGGCAGGGCACTTTATTAGAGATTGTAGAAGAAGGAAGCCGTGCAGTCACTGTAACTCTTGTCATCATTCGCTCCTCCATTTAGAGCCGAGACAGTCGCCTGTTGAAAACACCAACACATTGGCCGGTAATAAACAAATGAGCAGGGTAGACGTGCACGACGTCACTGATTAAAGCCATCAAACATTTGTTACTGACTCAGCTAAGAAAGTATTTTCGAATGTAAATAGTTCCTTAGTATTGTTACCAACTGTTAAATTGGGAGTTCGAGGTAATCAAGGCAATTATCATAAGGTCAAAGTATTATTAGATAGTGCAAGCACCGAGTCATTCATTACAAGGCAATGCATGAAAAAACTGGGTTTAGTGGTACAGAAAACACATAGTTTGCCAATCTATGGATTATCTGATACTAAACTGGAAGTGACAGATGAAATTACTAACTGTTGATTTGAAATACCGAACTCCCCTTCATTAAAAATTACCGCGTCGGGAGTCAACAAAATAGCAGCTACAAATCAGATAAAAAATGCGTACTGGGCACATATTGAAGGACTGGAGCTAGCAGATTCTATATTTTTCCTTTCAGAGGAGGTTGATATTTTATTGGGTGCTGAATATTTCCCCTTCATTCTGACTGGAAGAAAGGTGATTGGTCCAGCGGGTACACCATCTGCCCTAGAAACTGTATGGGGCTACTGCCTGATGGGTAAGGTATCAGAGGAGAGTTCTACTATCTCAAATAATCTGTGCATGTATTCCAATGCTAATTCGGAAGAGTTGGTGAAGCGATTTTGGGTCGTAGAAGAGCCACCGAGGACAAAAAAATCATTGGAAAGTGAAATGGCTTGTGAGGAGATATACAAATCAACTGTTTGTCGTTTGAATACTGGTAGATACATTGTAGAATTACCATCCAAGGAAACAAATACGAGGGAGATATCGGGATATCTTGAAGGAAAAACTAATGTCAGAGAAAATGTTTCCATGATTCGAGAAGAAGAATTGGGAATTAATTTAGAAGAAGTTCCAGGTAAACAAGGTATAGCCTTCAACAGTTACCGATCAACAGTAATTTAAGGAAAGAGTTAAAAGTGATTCATAGTCCACATGAAATCAAACCAATGGGAAGACCCATACCGAAAAAGGAAATTGGAGAAGATGTTTTGGAAAGGGAGAAACGAAATTTGGAAGAGTTAGATGATGATAGACAGGATAATGTTGAAATAAAATGGACAAAATCCGAAAAGGGAGGAGAAATGAAAGAGTATACTCTAACACCTATTTCGTATGGTGTATCATCATCGCCATTCCTTGCCATTTGTACTACGCATCAGTTTAATGAAGATGAAGAAAGAATGTTCCCTGCGGCTTCTGAAGCCTTACGGTTTTCTACTTACATGGATGATATAGTTACATCAGTCTCATCAATGGAAGCAACCAAGCAACTGCAGCTTACTGAATTGTTAAGCAAAGGAAAATTTGAATTGCTAAAGTGGGCCAGCAATCATTCTACCATTCTATCAAATCTCCCTCCAGAGCATTGTTCTATTGATGCAAAAGATTTCACTTTGGAGTCTGATAAAAACATTAAAATTCTTGGCTTCCAATCGAATCCAATTGGTTACTACCTCTTCTACAGGGTGAAGGTTCCATCCAGTCTAGCTACAAAACGAGATGTTTTATCAACTTTAGCACAAATTTTTGATCCATTAGGATATTTGACACCTTTCATGCTTACCTTCAAGAGTATTATTCAATGTCTATGGCAATCGGGATGTGACTGGGATGATATAGCATCCGTGGAGGTAGTGAAGAAATGGGAGCTTTGTGTGGTTGTCCTAGTAGCTAGATTATTACATGAAGTTCAAGAAGTACTTTCAAAAATTATAAACATTGATTATATTGCAGCTTGGACTTATTCAACTGTGGCAGTGAGTTGGATTTGGTCTTCACCTCATCGTTGGGCTAGGTTTGTGAAAATCGTGTAAGTCAAGTACAGGAACACCTGTCTACAGAGCAACTCAGATATGTGTCAACCGAATATAATCCAGCTGATTGTGCTAGTCGAGGACTATTTCTCAATGAATTAATTGGTAATTCTCTGTGGTGGAATGGTTCTGATTGGTTAGACAAACCACTGGAGTGCTGGCCACACCAAACCCACGGTAATGATGAAAATTACAAACAGATTGAATTGGAAGCAAGAAAAATTACTCTAGCAACACAGAGTAAAGACTCAGAGGAATCAATTCAATTGGTGAACTTGAGAAATCGATGGAGTTTACTCAAAAGAATTGTATCCTCATTCTGGAAACGTTGGCAATTGGAGTATGTATCTAGCTTGCAAACCCGAACAAAATTGTACAGAAAACATAGTAATGTTAACATTGGACGAATGGCTCTCTTAAAGGAAAGTAACCTACTTCCTCTTCACTGGAGGCTTGGTCGAATAACAAAGATACTCCCTGGACAGGATGGAGTTGTGAGAGTGGTGGAGGTACAGACTGCAAAGGGAAGTCTAACTAGGGCTTTCAATAGGGTATGTCTCCTCCCTATTGATGAAGATTAGGCCTTATTGAAGGGAACTTCAATAAGTTAGTGGTTAGTTTTTTTTCGTTTCTTGTTTTACATGTGGGAAAGGTTCCCAAGTTGCTTTGTTTCTTGTTCTTATCTATATTGGTTGTACATAGTCATTATTTCTCGTCCCATCCTCTCCTTTCTGTGGGCCTCCTACTCCTTTTGTATAAGTCTCATCAAGGGCCCCTGAGGAGTGAAGATATTTTCCTTTTTTTCCTATTTTCCCTAGTAGGGCTCGTTATTGGTGGTTTTTGTTTTTTTTTTTCTTATTGGATGTTCTTCCAAGGTGGGCGGAATGTTCGGACGTTATGAATGTTCCCCTTTATTGTCTGGCGTTGTGTGGTGGAGGGGGCAATTAAGGGGTGATGCACAAGCATAATCGCCGCCAGTTGCCGATTGACAGCCAATTGAACAGCTCACTTCTCGTAATGTCGATTTTTGCAAAGTGATCTATTGATTATTTATTGTGATTTATTACAAGTGTCGTCTCGTCTTGTATCGTGATCTGGACCCGGGATCCTGGAAGCAAGGAGGATTTGGACATGAAGGTAGGCCTATGTTATTGTGCACTTAGACATTCCAATTGTTCAACTTGCTACCCGACACCAGACAACCCAAAAGTTCTCGATGTAATTATCGGTACAGTCCACAAACCAGAGTGCTGTTTGAGCCAGCCTCTGTCGAATAAACAACAACATTGAATTTAAATATTCCTTTCATCCGTGCATCTTTAGACATATAAATCTGATATAATTCTCAACCAATAAAATATGCTTTTTGTACTTTCTAAGACTTGCGCAAGTTTTAATATTAATTTCGATATTTATAGCCTCTCGACGAGCTAGCTCTATATTTTTATTCCACTCGAAGCACTGAGGGCACCCTAAATTCATATATTTTGATCATTTCCACTCACATGCTGAAATTCCCAAGATTATGGTGGCGATCCAAATTTCCTGTCGTCCTGGATTTTCTGGTGGCCGAGGTCATCTTCTCCGAGGGAATAAATAAATATCTGAATGACTTAATACAGCATCACAAAGTCTTATAAAAAATTAATTTATGAATTTCAACTTTAAACCTTTCAAATGTACAATTTAACAAAAGAGACTTGTGCTCTAAAAAATTTGGTGGTGTTCCATGGCAGCGTCTGGCAAGCGAGTGGGCTCTGATCCACCCCTTTTTTCTAGAATCATACTTCCTACTTCCAAATTTGCATATATTTAAATATTCAGTTACTACGCCATTAAAAAGATCAAATAGTCTGTGCCAATCTCCTAAGTTATCACCTATATCTTAGGTATTACATTTTATAATTACTTGGATTACATCTGATACATAAACTGAGTAGTGATAACTTATAAAATCTTATCATTTATTTAAATATCTATGGTTAAATTTGAATCGGCTCGTTGTTGCCGCCCATGAACTACTGAAATTTGATTGGATCATCCAAAATTCATAAATGTATCCATGCGCCTACTGAATATACATACTTCCTCAATATTTTTATTTATTTTATGTGTTTTGTACATGCTTGTTACATATAATAAATTTTTATGAACTTTTTAAGTTGTTTTTCCATTTACAATAAGTTGCCATGTGGTTACCAAATCCTCTAGTTGAATGCTATTTATTTACAACAAAGTTTTGCCAAAGGTGTCTGGCTAGATTTCAAATTACATGGCTTGATCAATTATTAGGTTGCCGACCAGTAAGTATTATAGCCTAACCTCAGAATTCCAATATTTTATATAATATAATAAATAGAAAATAAAATTCTTTTCCATTTGGCTGTTCTAATTGTAGCCAGTTGTTGCTATTGTTCACTTGTTGCTATCACACCCGGCGATGATAGAGCAGCTGTTTGCTCGAGACCTATAAAATCCTTTCAATTAGCGATTTTGCTTGCTTATCCAAATTTATTTATTACAAGCTGTCTTTTTCTAAAACACAGTGATGAGGAATTATGAAGTTTGAAGAGGTGAGTGCTTTTGACATATGACATAATTCAATATATTTTTGCATGAAATCATGATATTGTTGGCGCATAGTATCATTTAATGCTGAACGTTTTTCAAGAGAAAAGTATTTTCTCATAGTGGACAGGCGATTGTCACCTAACTTTACATTTTGAATTTTGAATGGTAAAGCTACTTCATACTTCCCAGAAGGAAGATGCTTTGTGGTCTCAGTATAGAAATCTTCACATAACTTAAGATATGGATCTTCTGCTATCTGAATGCTGACTACTTCAGTTTCCCAAAATTTATTGAGCAATTGATTGACAGGCTCTACATATGTGAGGAAGGTGGTGCGAGGTGATTGCGTGCCAATAGAATTAATTGGACCAATAATTACATAACCAAACACAGTGCTGAGAGCTCCAGGTGAATTTTCGAATTTGAGAGTAATTCCCTGAGCTTGATTACAAAGTATGTCTAGAAAGATTTCAGCTCCAATAAGAATATCCACCTCACTGGATTCGTAAAACTTCTCATCTGCTAATTTTAAATTGGAAAAACTTGTGAATAACGTGGCATCTAGTGAACCAGTGGGTTGGTTACACGTAATTGATGGAAGAACGACAGCAGATGTTTTTACATTGAACTCCCTTTGAATTGGAGTGGATATTTTCAAATTAACTTCTCCAAAACTTTTTGTAGTGGCAGAACCAATACCGATCAACCTTTGCTGAGACATCACTGAGTTTAAATGTAGTTTATCAACTAACTTCTTGGTTACTGCTGTGATTTGTGAAGCAGAATCAATTGCACGAGCAATGTGAGGTTGGTTGTAGGAGTCAAATACAATAACTAGCAGTGCCCAATAAACAATCAGAAGAATTTGAAGCAGACAAAATTGTATTACACAATACTTTGGGGGCCTTTTCATTATTAGAAGAAGGCGAATTTTGTGAAGATTGTTCAGATTTGAACGACTTCTCAGCATGTAACAGACTATGATGTTTGTTCGAATTGCAGACTTTACAACTTTTAGTAGATTTGCAAAATTTGCGATTGTGATTACCCAAACATTGGAAACACAATTTAAAAGATTTGATAACATTGTATTTTTCATCAATTGTCAATTGAATAAGTGTAGGACAATATTGTATATGATATGATCAATTTTGTTGCATATTTGACAAGAAGTATTGGACTTTCTTGGAGATGTCAATGCATTCTTGTTGCTTGTGCTTGTAATTAAGCTAGTATTATACACCTTCTTTGATTTTTCAGGAGTGGAATTGTTAGACGAATTTATTGTTTGTGCTGGATTAACCAGTTCAAATGTACGAGACTTGCTGATGAGGAATTGAAGCAATGACTAAGTTGTTGGAATTTTATCTGTCAAAATAGGAGACTCATATTCGAATCGAGTTTTTGTCTCAAGTTTTCATAGCATTATAGATAACAACATAAAATCAAAGGGTCTTCAAGATTCTGACTTTTCAATGATTCAATTGCGGAAGAATTCACATCAACAAAATTTGTTATTGAATTATAATCAGCTTTAGTCATGGATTGGCAATCAAGAATTTGATCAATTAAATAATTACGCAGGATATGAGGATTAGAATGCGAGCTTTCAATTGCTGAGAGGCTAAATTATAACCATCATCTGAGAGAGGGATTCCATTGACCATATGGAGAGCTGATTCAGATAAACTATTACGCAAATATTGAAATTTTTCAATTCCAGACAAAGCTTCATGTCATGGATTAGGGCCTTGAAATTATTGTAAAGTTACCTGAGAATTTAATTAACTGGATTCTGGGTAGTTGAATGTGAGACTTGACAGGAGAGCAAGCTTGATTCTTTGGTTTGGATAGGTCTAGATTGACAAATTTTGAATAGAGTTCATTGTATTTCAAGGAAATTTCGTTTGAAGTTTTATCTTCAATGTCATAAATTATTGAATGAAAAAGGCTGAGAAATTGTCAAAAAACACTGATTTATTGATAATTAGAAAGACCGGTTTCGGTTATTATCAATAAATCAGTGGTTTTTTGACAATTTCTTAGTCTTTTTCATTCAATATGGATAATTACCACAATATCAACTTCTCAACTACAAAAAAGGTGAATTATTGATAATTCGAAGATTTGATCACAAAGATTTTTAAAATAGGAGAAGTCCTTTTGAATTTGAATACTCAAGGAGTCAGATATTTCAGTCTGGACGTTTTGCAAAGTTAGTGTCAATTTTTGAATGATTAATGAATGCTTGTTTATTAGAAACTTGTGTTGTAGGAGATGGTTACTTTGTACCTTTTGAATTTCACTAACGGAATTATTAGCAAGGCTTTCCATGAAACTATCTTCAGTAGCGCATGTCACAGCTTTAATGTTTACAAACTATGAAAACACGTGAATTGAGTATGAGGTCAAAAACACTTTGAATCAGTAAGCGATGGCAGTAAGGAAAGGAAGACACAATGATCGGAAGGAGCACTGTGTATCATTAGAAGGATACATAACACCTTGCTTGTGACGTGAAGATGCAGCTTGAAACATTGCTGGACACGGAGACTTGGAGCATTGCTGGATGCGAAGATGTAGCCAAAAAGCTTTGTTGAGCCATTTTGTTGGCGTCCTTTTGAAAAATAGACATTTCGAAATTCAATAACTTCTGAACGCACAGAGATAATCACATGAAATAAATGTATTTCTTTGTAGAAAAAATAGATCTTTCGAATGAGATGAGTCCCGAATACATAATACGAAAGAAATGAACTCTGAAAATGTGAAGCCTGAGCATTCACGATGTGAAACAAAACTTTCTTTAACACTTTTATGACCTGATCGATCCGTCCCGTTTTTGGACCAAATGTTAAGCAGGTTTATGACGGAGGACTGAGAGTTTACTTCTAAGAATAAAATTGTAACTTTAAAAAACAATATTTGAAATGAGATTTTACCTGAAAGAGCGATTGAGCGAGCAATCGACACGAACCGATAACATCAGAACGTCAACTGACTGGAACTCTGGAAGAACGTCACAACAAGGTGGAAGGGTGAGGAGGGGGTAGGTACTGCTTGAGTCGATAGTCAATACATGCACTTAAAGTTTATGAGAATTCTAACCAGTACTCAATCAATCAATCAATCAATCTCTCTCTCTCTCTCTCTCTCTCTCTCTCTCTCTCTCTCTCTCTCTCTCTCTCTCTCTCTCTCTCTCTGACAGATGTGAATTCTTTAATTTCATTCTTCATCTCTTCTCTCTGCCCCCTTATTTTCCTATATTCTCTCATCCTCCTGGATAGAGCTTTCTACTATCTTTCAATTATAACAATCTGTCATTTTCCAATTATATACTAATTTCTCCTTTTCTTAATTGCATTAATACCATTTTGTTCATGTTACTATCGTTCATTTTGTTTTATTATCTGGATGTATATTTTGTAATGATGTTTTTGTGCAATGGGTCTGTCGAGACCTAGCACACCATCAATAAAATCAATCAATCAATCAATATCTCTCTCTTTCTCATACAGCCACACACCAACTCTTAATTCACTTAGCGTGGCAGTAGATAGAGAATTGAACCCTCTATACTTGAAATATTGTAAAGCCTCAACCAGCTCCCAATAAGTACAGTATAGAACTGTTCACATCTTATGTAAGATAGTATTTAAAATACTATTACTTTCTTGCTATAAGTTCAACTAAATTCTTCATAGAAAAAGAATTCTCCATTAATAACATTAAAGTGCTCACAGAGTTTTCATTTCGACTATTTTAGAGCTCCCGCGAACCATTTAGCTAATTCGAGAGCGCTGAATCCGAATCTGAAATCAAAATTCTGCTATCTCGATTTTTAGGCGATTTCGATTCTGGTAACTACACGTGCCCGGCCGGGAGAGCCTACACACTCACGGATTTCGCCCAGAGTCGAGCCAAGCCGAGCCAAATCCGTAGGTGTGTAGGGTCCTTAAGTGAAAACGTTGAGCACAAACCTACTGCCATGGAGAGACAAATAAATTTATGAAAAGCTTGATAGTTTGAATAGTGATCTGGATATCTGTTACACGTTTTTAGTTCAAGACATAATATGTCTTAGAATAATATTTGTAATCTGTTTTGTCAATCGGCAGGAAAACGTTGGTTTTTCAAAGTTACCTTACTCCCTTATTTTTGGGTATTTTTCAGAAATCAAGATAAATATCCCACCAAATTTCCTACACGAATACAGTGTAAGTTGTATTATAATAGCTACAATACATACACACTGTATAGTTAAGTACAGTACCTGTTCGTTTTTATCATATAATTATATGAAAATAGAAAGCTTTATGAAAAACAGCCATAACTTCCTTGTTTTCGGATATTCTCAAAAAAGGGACTTACACGTTAATGAATTTTGGGTTTCTCAGTCCAAATCCGAAATCAGAATCTCCCTATCTTCATTTTCAAGTAAGATAGATTTTGAGAAAAAGTGATGACCAGAGATGACGTAGAATCACCATGTGAAAGCGGCGATATGTCCGCTAGTATCTCGATCAAATCAGGTTTCTGCTTGCCTCGAGGGGTAAGCGTGACAAAAGGAGGTTCCTGGCTCGGGATCACCATGTGAAAGACATGATTGGACTCAATGTACTTCGACAAAAAACGTGAACACTGTTCAGTGTTCAAGTTGCATGTCTCCTATCATGTGAAAGAGGCCTTACTATAATATTTATACCACCCATTCAAAAACATAAAACATTTTTGAAAATGTATCTTCCCATAAGCAACAGATGCTCCATTGTAGCTTCTCATAAGCAAAGTGTTGCATCCGAAAAGATACACAAGGAGCATTTTGGGGTAAGGTCATTTTAGAATAACACAGTTAACAGTCCAGGTCCTGTACCTTTGCGTGCCTACCGGCTTGTACTTGGAAATTTTCAGTGGAAGCCTATCAGCTGACATTCGTTCAACATGTCTTTTCATTGTTGGTGATACGTTGCAACTCTCTCATTCATGAAGAATCTCTGTATGTAGGGAGCTTCCTCCATCTAGGGATCTCTTAAGTACTACTGGAGCCTCATGTTTTTGTAAAAGTGGAAATATCACCCCGCGAGAACCATATCTTGCCAATATTTATGTCGGTTCAAAGCCACGGAAGCGAAACTACTGGACGCCTATTGTACATTATATCTACGAATATAAGATACTATTACTTCTCCCTCACTAATTTTTGAATAAATTCTACATTAATTGCAATATAGTGATGATATTTGGAACCTTGAAATAAGAGTTCACTGTTTTCTTCAATTTCTATTGAAATTGATGTATGTTCCGACTTCGAATACATTGTATATCATACGCGTTCAATGCTCATCTGATTGGGATAAGTCGTCGTTCTGGTACAGGGGACACTTTAGGCTACTCATACTTAGGGCAATTCCTCCTAATATCATTGTCAAATATAGGATCCTTGGGCGATCGGGACAATTTCAATAGCTAACTAACTCTTCAAGAAAATTATTTTTTTTTTAATTTAATGGTCATAAATATGAAAAACGGTTCCATTTACTGTATAGTAGATGAAAGAAAAATTCTTTTGTTTATAACATCTGCTAAATGTCCTACATTGAAGGACATGCAATTCTCAAGTTTCCTAGGACATTTTAATGCAGCATATTGATTGACTTTTGGGGCCGGTCTCCGAGCTCGGGATCTATGAGCTCTGGACTTATAGAGTCCAGGACTGAAATAAGCGCTAGGGTATAATCGTCTTTCTGAGTCACGGGTTTATCTTCTAAACTCCGGGATCTATAAAGTGCTCGACATATTTGAGTGGGTAGCCATCTAGTTGTCACCCCGGCTACTTGACACCTGTTCATTTTGGCCATAGGCGACTACTTGTACCCTCGTAAAAATATGCCATTGCCGTCAAGTTGTCCCCCCGACTACTTGACAGCTACTGGACCAAAGGTGCCAACTAGTCATGACGTAAACGACAACTTGACACCTCGCACCCTTGCGTCAGGGTGTCCCCTCGACTAGTTAACACCTCCTTAGAAAGAAGAAAAGTAGACAGGGATGGCTCACGTCTACATGACACCTTGCACGCTGGCGTCAAGTTGTCACCCCGACTACTTGTCACCTACAGAGCACCAGTTGGCTCGACTTACACCCCCGCAGCGTAGAGAGTAGGGATCAAGCAATTCTTATCATTGGTTATGGTGTAGAATTGGATTCCAAGCACTTTTGGTTCAGTAACATTTTCCCGTCAAACGCACGGTTCGGGAGATATTCGCCGTCTTTTCTATTTCTAGGATAAATTTTTTCGAGTTGGTTGAAACAGAAAAAAAAGAATAATACGCCCTTTTGATGACTGAACCAGATGTAGAACACAATTCTAAACACATTTATATTTTCCCGTCAGACACACCGTTTACGAGTAAATTGAGCCTAATGCTAGGTCAGTCAAATTTTCATTCATCAATGAATGATATGGCAGATGAAGCTATCAGTCTGGTTATCAACTGAGGTATTACATGAAGTCTGGTAATTGATATGAGGATAAATAATGTTTTATACACACTTGCGCTCATATTGCAATCAGACCATAAGAAGGCCAATGAGAATCTTCAAGTTGTGTCTGTGTCTTCTACACTCACAGGCACTATTCAAACAAATTTTATGAGTATGATTATTAAGAAGAGTGGCGTTTAAAGATGTTTCATATAAAAATGAAACTGGTTTAAAGTTTATTGATTATTCAAGATTACAAATAACTTGTCACTAATGCAAGACAAATATTTTGAGGCTCTTTCAACATCCAGTCTGTTTCTATGCTTATTCTTGATTGCACCATGGTTACATAACCATGAAGAGCCTGCCGGAATGGTGATTCCTTGTGGAGTGGAGTCAAAGCGATAGGTTGTCGTGACCGTAGATGACTACTTGTACCCTAGTAAAAATATGCCACTGCCGTCAAGTTGTACCCCCGACTACTTGACACCTACTGGACCGGTGGTGTCAACTAGTCCCAACCGTAAACAACAACTTGACACCTCGCCCCCTTTACGACAGGTTGTCACCCCGACTAGTTATCACCTCCTCAGAAAGGATACAACTAGACGGGTATGGCTCACGTCTACTTGTCCCCTAAAAACCGGTTTTAAAAGGGGACAACTAGTCGGGGTGTCAAGTAGTCGGGGTGGCACCTAGTCACATACCCATTTGAGTCCAGGACTTGAAGAAATAATTGCGAGGGAAATTCTTAATATTTTCCTCAATAGTTGTATTGTTGGCATTATAGCAAAACAGCTTATCAAAGCGGGCTAATTCAAATGAGCATGCTGTCCAAACTATTTTGTAACATAATTTTGTGAAAATACGTTTCGATTTCTTTGTATTATTTTAGCCTATGATTTCAAAGCTAACCTTTAGAAACATTATTTATTTTAATTCATGCTATTATTGATTATTGATCCTACTATTGAGTTGGGAAACGTATTTGTTTCGAAAAAACATACTATTCTTCATCATTATTATTATGAATGACTTTGATTAATAACATACACATTGGAAGATGAAATCTCAAGGCAATCCTTGAATTACTTTCTTGGATAGTTTAATCAAATTAGTTTTTCTACTTCTTATTAATTTTTCAAACAGGGAGTAGGCTATTGCCTGCTCCGACCCACATTCAGCTTGTAATTGGAATAAAAAAATATTATAGTAATAAATGAATGTATGAATTGATAGCATAAATGTAATCCAATATAATAAAATCACTATCATCATAAGCATTACTATAATCAACTGCTTTTATTTTATAATAAATAATGATCATTGCCATCTTTTTGTGGCCTGTCTATGTCTCTTTTGCCTATCGGTTGATACTTGAATATCCTCAGTGGAAGCCTATCAGCTGATATTTGTTTCACATGCTCTCTTTCCATTGCTGACGATGAGATGCAACTCTCTCATTCATAAATTAATTTTTATGGTTAGTTTTCTACGCATAATTTTGATAGAATTTTATTCCAAAATAAACTTACAAACTAGTTTCGTTTTCTGAGTGGAGGGCTTATAAGTCCTGAACTTGAATTAGATTTTCGTCTCTTTCCAAGTCAAAGGTTTATCAAAGGCTGGTTATTCTATTGTATTGTGTAGCTCTATTGTTGTAATATTGATTTTATAGCCAAATCTGAATAAAAATATCTCGACGTTTTTTCAAATTCTTTTGTTACCCGTTCTAGGTATGAAATATAAATGAATTGAATTCTTGAAACTCTTCTTAAAAATTCAATATTTATTGAAATTCAATATTAACAGAACTTTTTCACTTTGAATTCTTTTGAAATACTACCCGTAAAATTGCATAAATTTATATGAATAGAAAGTAGACCCATTTGTGCATAGATAAATTTCATCACTGTATAAAATTGTATACTTTTTCACTGTTATAAACGTATTCACTACTCTGGAGAATACTGTTTTTTATAGAATAAGTCTTATCGTTATTGATAGCCTAGTCTTTATGATAGAGGTTGAAATAAAGGCTTTTCTCACCATATTTCTTGGAAATTTCATCATCCTTAGATTCATAGAATGTTTCTTCTATTATGTGCAGTAGTACAGTTTTTCCATCAGGAAGTGATTCTCTTTTGATTGTCACACCATCATAGTAGAAAAGGTATACTTTTTTCACTGTTATGAACGTATTCACTACTCTGAAGAATACTGTTTCCTATTGAAAAATCAATGTATGAGTCAAATAGAAGACAACTTGAAATGAAAATTGCCACGTCATAAATTGTACATAATACTATATCATGAAACACTTTTGTCTTGAATAATAATCAGCATTCAGGCCTAAAAAGGGGTGCCCAGGATATAGCGAGAAATTTTTCATTTGGAACATTGAATAGAAGAAAAGTGGGAATAAGCAATATACTGAATCTGAATTGTATCTAGTATTGTACATGTTGATTTCAACATTGCGAGTGAAGTTTGGTAGGTTTTGTGAGTGTAAGTACAGATCTCCAAGCGAGTACAGTGACGGCAGTGTGAGTATCTTGCCACCAAAGAAAAGTTCTCGACAAGGATGTCAAGGGGGCTATCCAGAAATAACTATTAATGATCTCTTTCTGAGATCTGAATACATAGATGAAGAGTTTAGATCTTCCCCATAGGGTTATGCCATATTTAATGAAAGGAAAAAGATAACCTTAATAGATTACCATTAGGGCTTCAAAGCTCAATGTGTCTGAGCACTCGTAAAGAGAAAATGACCGAGTCGACCACAGCCAATATTTTGATTGATAATTCTTTGTCATAATTTATTAGAGTGGTCTGCTTCCTCTCTTCCAAAAACGAATTAAATCACCACAGCTCCTTTCCCCAAATGCCGTATTTTTTCAAATTATAGGATTCCTATACTATCAAGTTATCAAAATGGAAAAGTTGACTGGAAATTTTTTTCCGAATATTACTTATTGTGATATGAGCGCCTGAAGTTTAAATCTTTGGGACAGATCTTTTCAATTTCGGTAAGAGATAAATTCATGAAATTTTGAGGATAAGTTGAATTCCCATGATATTGTTGACTGTATGAAAAAATACCTCAAAATATCAAACTTTGAAAAAGTTATGCCATTTAAAAAAAATGACAGGCCATTTTTTGAAAATGTAATAGCTTTTACAAAAGTTGATACCTATTTTGAGTTTTTTTTTATCCAACCAACAGTATTATGAATAATTATTCATCCTCGAAATTCTGTGAATCTATCGAATTCGAATTGTTCTGTACCAAAGATTCAACCTTTTGGCGCTCATATATCAAAGAGTAATAATCATAGAAAATGTCCTGGGATACGGTTTTTTGATAATTTGATAGTATACAAATCGCAAAATCTTTGAAAATATCACTACCATAGTAAAAAGTTATTTTCAGCCGATCGCACAGCCTAAACAAGGAATAGTGGACAGAGCTAGCAATCCTCAGAATAATATGTGGAAGATAAGTCATTGACAAGAGTTTCACAATAAAGAAACTGAGCATAAAAAGGAAGAATAATAGCTATACTATAAACTGGAACCAATGAGCTTACCTGCTTATGATTCTTACATTCCCATACTTCATGCATTACTAAATCAAAGTAAGCTCGAACATTGTCCTTGTGTAGATTATCCCATGAAGAAGAATCATCAGCCGCAGTTGTAAGTTTTTTAAACACTGTCGTTGACCAAAAATCTGGATGCTCAGTAGTGCTCTTCTCTGATTTACATTCCCTGGATATATAAAATTGAAGCATCAAATTTAAGTGACATTTATTGTGAAAATTGTGATTCCAAGATGTTGAGAAGGTTGGGTATTGGAGAACCCAAACACTTTTGGGTTTGACTTATGTTAAAGATGTTATGTCAAGAATAACACAGAATCATTATATAAGATAAATACTGCTTAAAAATGTAAGAGAGTTTTTGAAAATAATGTTTATTCAGAACATATTTGGTTTCAAGTTTTAAAATTATTGTTCTATTTGAAAAGCGGAAATTGTGGTACCGAAAATCTTTATTAGCCTACAATACGAGGAGCTTTAACCAGCTACCGTAATGTTTAGGCCACCAGAAGTGGAGGGAGATTTTCAGGCACTCATTCATGTACTCAGGACCTTATATCTATTACAAATTGCCAATTGAATTCGTGTTTTATTTTTTGTGAGTGAGCAAAGAACTGGTTATTCACATTAAATGACATATGGATGGTTAGAAATGTTATTAGATTATGGTACATCTTGAACAAGCATTATTCAACGGCGCTATTCAGGTTACGAAAAATATTATCATGGAATCATGTTTTATCATATGGTATTATTCAAATTATTAATGGTATCATCATTGATATTTATTGATGCTATTATTCATATTGTTGCGGGTTTCTACAATAATAAAACACTTGAGGCGATTCGAGGCCGGGACACATAAATCCGCACCGAGCCCGCGCCGACGTACGGCCGAGCTAAGCCCGCGACACGGTGATGGAAGTAGGAGAACACACACATATCCGTGTGCGACAGCCGAGCGGCAGCAGTGTGTCTTAGTTCTGTAGTGCTACTATGGTCTTATTTCTGAATGTGTTAAACTATTGTTAATAATATAACACTATTAAAAGCTTGTTACATCGGATTCAAATTTATATTTTTCAATTTTAGACTAATTACCTGTAGACACAAAAGATGAGAATCATAGTGCTGGTATATATTTCGGTGCATAACAATAACATAATCAGTCAACATGTATCGGAAATATATATATATATATATTATATATATTATATATATATTATATATATATATATATATATATATCAGCAATACAATTGTTATCTTCTGCCTTCTGCATATCTACACGTAAAATTATAGTTTTCAATTTAAAATTTGAGACACACTCATGCGTTCCTTCTCTTAGACTTTTTGTTGTTCATTCTATTATTTATTATATAATGTCTATTATACCTTTGGCTTAAATTATTTGGTTCTATTTTTACTTCTGGTTCAACTTATTTTCCATTCAACCATATATCTCATCACTTTGATAGTAAAAAACTGGAAAACTCCGTATCTCTTCAAAGTTATTCACTTTCTATGTTAAACGAGGCCGCACCGTCACCGTCAAAATGTTAACTGAACTAGTCGGTGACGGCGCGGGCACAGCTTGTGCAACAAACACGTTGACGGTGCTGACGCGGTGTGGCGGTAGTATATGTCCCTATACGTTTGAAAGCCTTTGTTTTCCAACTCGCCATAGTACGTCCGACACTCGGCCATACCGTGGCGCGGGCTCGGTGCGGTTATATGTGTCCCGGCAATTATACTGATTATATATTTTACTTTTGATCAACTAAATTACGACATTGCAGTCAGGTATTTATAGATGAAAGCTATTAGCTCCTACTCACATTAGTGGAGCGCTTTTAGACACTAAGCCCTTCATCAACACTGATGAGTGAGTGTTGATGAAGGGCCTAATCTCCGAAAGCGCCCACTAATGTGAGTAGAAGGTTCTATTTATAAATACCTGACTGCTATGTCGTAATTCAGTTGTTCAAAAGTGATTATTAACAAGCAGTTTGTAATGTAAACAAACATTGAAAAGTATATATATATATATATATATATATATATAATATATATATATATTATATATATATATGTTATTACTTACAACAGTATAACACACGGAGGTAAACTAGAAACAACTATAAACTGATAACTACCTAATAAATTACACCGAATTATGACAAGCTTACGTTAAGTAATATAAATAACTGTTCAAGAATAACTGTTACCAAGAATAATAACTGTATAGACAACTACAAAAGTCTATTATCACTTTATCATAGTCTGCCATGATTAGAATAAGCGAACAGTACGACTGTAGTCTGTCAACTAAACTGCTGACTGAGTTATGCCATTAATTAAGGCGGGCAGAACAATCTAGAAAGGTCTAGAGATGTGATAAACGTCCGACCAATCGAAATGCATGGAGACCTTTAGAAGATTCGAGAACGCACTTGCCATTGGTCGATGGATCCCAGCACCAAAAACCGGAACACACTGGAACAATCCAGAAGCCCCCCTGCCACCTCCATGCCGATCACCAGAAGACCCTTACCTCTGCCAACCTTCTAAAGGCCTCATCCATAACAATATTATCGAATCGTATTATCATTTGATTAATAAGTTACATTATTTCACCAGGGCATCTATTTTGGACAATAATTTTTACATTTTTCTTCCTTCCAACACTGATTTGTCTTTGGGTGCAGGCCAGTTTTTAATAGCTGAGACTTTTTCAGGATCCATTGACATCCCTTTTTTCAGTATGACGACCCGTTTTGACATCATAAAATAATTCAAAAGAAACAAACTATCTTCAATAGAATTATGAAATTGAAAGAACAGTTAGCCTAGTCGAGGTAAGAATCGAATCTTCTTTTTGATAAGGAGCAGTCGTACTATATATAAAGCGATAAGAGAATCATGGAAAATATAATTATGCATTATTGAGAATTCTTTGGCAGAAAAAAAACTATGAAGCAACTTAGTTTATTTATTGGCAGATTATAATAAAAAAGAAAGTACTTGTACGATTTGACATTAGAATCCTTTTAGCCCAGTAAATGAAAGTCCAAAAAAGCAGTTTCGATCCGAAAATTAAATAAAAACTGAATTCCCCACAATCGATAGAACCCTCCGAGAGGGTCATTCTTTCAAAAGACCCAAGAAATCCCCTTGG
This sequence comes from Nilaparvata lugens, assembly GCF_014356525.2. Lineage (NCBI taxonomy): Eukaryota > Metazoa > Arthropoda > Insecta > Hemiptera > Delphacidae > Nilaparvata > Nilaparvata lugens. The sequence goes on from NC_052510.1 coordinate 21,461,182, forward strand.
AGCTTTCCGCACCAGCCCCCTAAAACATGAAAAATGCAGGTAAACACGGGAAATCAATTATCTCTGTAACCATTGATCGGAAACAGTTCAATTATATGCCATTCGATTTGTTACATTATGGACTACAATATTAGTTCTATTTATTTTTACAATAAAATTAACAGTTTTCTTGATAAAATAATATATATGTGAAAATTTAGGGGGTTTGTGATTTGATTTTTTAGTTTTCTTCGATTAACTTTAAAGCAAGTAGTTTTAAAGAAAAATGAGTCGAATAATTAATGTAGCCACTCTCATTGCAAATCCATTGATGTATATTGTTATTTATTTGCGATTCGATTTGACGCTGTGGAAGGGGAAACAGTCGACGCGGTACGGCGTGGCTGACTCTCTTCACCATAGTAAACAGTAAAATACAGTAGTAGGCCTACTGCTTTCTAAGTTGCATCTTATTCACAATATGGCGCTCGAAACAATCAATTTTGTCTATTGTTTTGACATGCGATGAAACTAATTTTTCACATTTTAATTCTCTGAATTCTCTAAAATCATTTGGTGTTATATATGTGCTAAATCATGCATTCTATGACAGACAAAGATATTGTTTGCAACCGATAAAATATTCATACTATTAAATAAAATAATACATATTTAAAGTATGTGTGTATGATCATAATTCTATGCTAAAATTTATCATAAGTTATGAATGTCAAAAACTGAGATAAATCATAGATTACAATAGTGTTAACAGTGGCAATTTCCTGAAAAATCATAGCGTGCAGTGTTGCTGTTTTCTACAGTTAATATTCTCCAAGCCAGGTTGATAATATACCTTCAGTTGAGCCAAATATATATGACGGCTGAGGCATAAAAAAATTTATACATTGGGCTTGTTGTGTTGAAACTTTCTATGATTCTCTCTGTAAAGTAGCTTATCTTCGGTTCTTACTAGTTGAATCTACATTATTTAGACAGTCCAATATGAAAATTCAGTAGATTCTAAAGATGAAAGCCATGCAAACATACAAATTAAGGAAGAGTAAGCATGTATAAAAGGTAGGAAAATCATGAAAGTGTTTCACATTTAACCACAAAGTACCCTACCGTATAAGATTAATTGAAAGATGATCATCATCTTCTATTATTCTTGTTAACATATCGATTTTCACCTCCACTCGCATTTTGACATTCATTACACAAGGTTGGCAGAAGCTTCTCTTTATGTCGATTAATGTTGATTGAAATTGATTTTGATTAGGGCACCAAAAGAATAGATCATTTTCTATTTGAAGCATTCAAATTGAATCTATTGAACATGATTTCTTATGACTTAGCATTCACAGATTTAATTGGGTGAAGCTATTTGAAAAATGTAGCTGATTATCAATTTCATGGTTTTTATATCATTCTAGTTCATTGTGATCATTGAAGGGTTGGAGTGATGATTTGGTTCAAGTGAATTCTAGTACACAAGTATATTGTGCTTATAATGGGCTCTTCTTTATTTTCTATCGATGTTTTGCTCCAGTAGAGAAAATTAAAAATGTTGGTTTTACATTTGATAAGCTTTATAAATAATATAAATCAACGGTAATATACATTTGATGAGACCAGTATTAAATTAATCGATGTTGATTTTCATTGTATCGCTTTGTATCAATGTTACTTGCACTGTTTGCAATTCATGACTATTCTCTCAAGAATTAGTTTTTTATGAATTTCATGATCTGAAAATTGAAATTCAAATGCTATTTGGATGACGTTCACATTCCACTGGTTTTTTACAATAATTGTTACGTTGAAGAGTGAGGCAATTCAATCCATTTGGAAGTGAAAGGAACTCACAGTGCGATTCGAACAGTGGATAGTAACTTTGAAATTCAGTTGCTCAATTCATTTCGGCTTGATACTATCATTTGTAATTATAGTTGATCAGAAATATGCATTGTATATAATGTTTATATTTCAGTTTGACTAATCTTCTATCACAGTCTCGCTTTCATTCATAACATGATAATCCTAAATACGTTGATTACCTTAAAGATGTAGCTTATCTTACGTCAAACAATGTACAATACAAACAATTTTCATTAAATTACCATTATGATGATCTGCCTGTGATTGAGAAAAAGTCATTTTATGAGCCCTGGAATTCGTACCTAGAAAAAGTTGCATTATTACTAGAAATTTTTTTATTTTTACTATTCATTATAGGTACTGTACATCGATTTTTGCGATTATAGAGATCAACTACTTTATTCTGGATCAGGATAAGGATAAATAGGGAAATTGTGAGATGGGGATAACATCCATAGTCACATAGCATCAATTTGAAAGCTCTGATAATAATGATTTGAACGGAACTGCGATTCTGGCTTGGTATTGCCTCTTTATGTTCAGTTAGAATAGAAAGCTTCAGAGTAATTCGTTCTCACTATATGTGATAATATTGGTAATATTTGGTAACATTTGTTAATATTTGAACCGAATGTGCAACAAATTAATCTACTTTCAGCTTGAAAATTTTCAACTTTCAGGAGTACAGTGTTATCATATAGTATCTCAGGTAGGCCCACCCTTTTATTTTTTTTGTTCACGTGATCTGATGATATTCATTCCATTATCAAGTGTTTAAATTATAAAGAGTGATGAAACAAGATAAAATACAAGAAAAACTATGAAATGAAATTTTGAATCTTCATTTTTTACAAAATAAGGATAAGATGATGGAGTCGGACACATAATATATCATGAAACTTCGTTGAAAAACATCAATATCTGAAACTATAGTTATCAAATTGTGTTACCTCTGACTCGTATGGAGAAGGCACATTTCAAATTAATATAATAAATTCTGTGAGCAAACAACGAAATCCTGATTTTTATCATGAGCATGGTTGAATTAAGAAAATTGTAATATTTTTTAGAGTATTGAAAAGTGAAAATCTATATACAGCACATGTCAAAACAATAGACAAAATTGATTGTTTCGAGCGCCATAGTGTAAATGAGATGCAATGTAGACAGCAGTATTATTCTGTTTACTATGGTGAAGGGAATCAGTCGCTTCGGCTGTTTCCCCTTCCACAGCGTCAACTTGAATCGCAAATACATAACAATATACAACAATGGATTCGCAATGAATGTGGCTACATGAATTATTTGTCTAATTTTCTTTAGATTATTTGTTTCGAAGTTAATTGGAGAAAACAAAAATCAAATAATCCAAAAACCCCTAAATTTTTACATAATATATATTATTTTATCAAGAAAACTGTTTGATTTATTGAGGGAATGAATCCAACTAATATTGTAGTCCTTAATCGAACGAATCGAATGACATATGATAGACTTTTTTCCGATTAATGGTTACAGAGATAATTGATGTCCAGTTTGCTGTTTACTATGGCTAAGAGAGTCAGCTGCGCCGTTCCGCGTTGACTGTTTCCCCTTCCACGACGTCAAATCGAATCGCAAATACATAACAATATACATCAATAGATTTGCAATGAGAGTTGCTACATTGATTATTCGGCTCATTTTTCTTTAAAACTACTTGCTTTGAAGTTAATCGAAGAAAACTAAAAAATCAAATCGCAAACTCCCTACATTTTTTCATATATATTATTTTATCAA
>NC_052510.1:21469817-21495519 GCF_014356525.2 Nilaparvata lugens
GAAGGAAATAGCAGAACACTAGAGATCGGAGAGAGAAGACTGTGCTGAGCAACTTATTTTAGCAGCTCAGTAGAAAAATAGAAGAATATACATTTTCTCAATATCTCAATGAGTTTACTGATGAAAGAAGTACTGACCACTCCCTAAGGAAAGCTACTAAGTACTAAGAACTTCAAATCAAAATACACCTATTAAAAATGTGAATGCTAGGGACAGCAAACAAAAACACCTAGGTTTGCCAATCACCTGGGAAACATATTCAAATCTGATGTCAGCTATGATGAAGATTAACATCTGCCACATACTGTTCAGGAATCAGCAGGAATCACACCTGTAACTACTGTAATAGAAGTGGAAAATATGATCGAAAGTAGCATCAAAGCCAGGAAGGCACTAGGTTCTGATCTCTTAACTGGTGATGTATTGTAACAGCTTCCAAGGAAGGCTCTTTTGATGCTTACTTTCCTGAAATGCATCTTTCAGGCTGGAATATGTCTCTGACTACTGGAAATTAGCAGTAGTCATCATGATTCTAAAACCAGGAAAAACACAACATGACGTTACATCATACTGGCCAATCTCGCTCCTAACTTTAATATCAGAACTAGTCTTTGAAAAACTGCTTTCTAATAGATTAAAGTCAATTATAGAGATGAAAAGCTGATTACAAAACATCAATTCGGTTTCAGAAAAAATCACACTACCATAGAGCAAGTCCACAGAATCACCAACATTATTGAAATGGCTCTTGAAGAGAAGAAAATCTGTAGTACAGTATTCCAGTATTCCTGGATGTAGCCCAAGCATTTGATAAGGTGTGACACAGAGGTTTATCAGCCAAATTAAGAACTATGCACCCAATTAAATACACTGAAATACTGGAGTCATATTTGGTGAAAATATATTTCAGAGTCAAGCAGGAAGCTGCCTATTCTGAGCTCAAACAAATTAGAGCAGAAGTACTACAAGGTAGTGTTCTTGGGCCAGTGCTATATCTACTGTATAATAGTAATCTACCTGGGTTTAAGAATAATACAGTAGCAACATGGTTGACGACACAGCTATACTAACTCTAGGGAACAACAGTCAGAATCTATGAGGAAATTTCAGTATGCTGCTGATTAAATCTCCAGTTGGGCCAAGCTCAGGAGAATCGAAATAAATGAGACCTGGTTGTCCAAGTCAACTTCACCAACAGAAAATGTGAGCAAATTCAATTGCAAGCTTGTTCCATTCGCTGACGAGGCCAGATAACTAGAGAAATGATAAGAATTAGGAATAAAGTATAGAAAAATCTACTGGTTGATAGGCCGAAATTCAGTTCTTTCTACCCACAACAAGATTCTCATCTACAAGCAGATCCTGTCACCCATATGGATGTATGGAATACAGCTCTGGGGCTGTGCCAGCAAGAGCAATGTGGAGGTGATTCAATGGTTCCAGTACATAGTTTTGAGGAACATCGTTGATGCTCCAAGATTCATCTGGAACGCCGACATCTACAGAGATCTGGAGGTGGAATCCGTCTCATCAGAAACTGGGCGCTCCGCACTTGAGCATACAGACAGGATACAACGGCATGGATATGAGAAGGTCGCTCAGCTACTTGACAAAACACATATTCTGCGCATATTGAAGTGGACCAAGTCCTTCGAATTGTGTAGTGTTGTGGATTGAAAGTTCCAAAAGCAGAGTATGCAGTGTTAGTATGTGTCAGAGTATCAGTGTTAGAAATAGTATGAATGTGTATCTATAATACATGATAATTCAGTTATATATATATATATATATATATATATATATATATTTGTCAATTCCAAGTGAGTTGCTAGGAGTCTTGGTAAGAACTACCTATCTCATCAATTTAACTCTTCATTGTATTAGATAAAATTGCTCATTAGTCTTTTTAGACTAGACTCACCCTGTTGCTGCTGATTGACTACTCGTTTCCAATGGGTTCCATCCCAATGCAACAGCACCTTATTAAAAAAAAAAGAATAATGAAATTCAATTATGGTGATTACATTTATGACAAATGCATATAGGCTACAAAAGCGAACTTGGAAGAATAATAATTTGGTGACTGATAGTAATGATGTCGCCCACAGTCATAGATTGTAGCATAGGAAAAAAATCTTGCATTCTCTCCAGTGGGAGTTTTATTGATAGACCATTGAAAGGTATTCGAAGAAGTTTGCAAGTGGACAGGAATTCAACATGACTTTTGTACGAGGGCTATTCAGAAAGTAAGGAAGTTTTTTGGAATGAAGAACTGAAGAATAAAATAAACAAATAAACAAAGAATGTTTGTTCCATTGTTGTATGCTTATGCTTGGCCTTCTGTCAGCTGTATATGGAGTCTCATACATTCAGATTAGAACTGAGCACAGAGATTTTCTTTGTTTGTTGATAATTCTTTTTTCAAATTTAAATTTTATTGCAAACAAAAAAAAAACATTGAAAAATTTCTCAATAGACAACAAGATTACAAAAACAAGATGTCAAACATAAACCTACATTTATTTGTAGCACGGCCAGAAAAAGACAAACTTGAATAGGCTACTATTAGCCGTGAGTTCATTCAATATAACTTATATTTTTGTGTTAATATTTTGTGAACAAAAAGTACGAGTTGATAAGAGATGTGAGTAATTTCTTATATTTGATCTAAATAGTTATTCATATTGTAGTAGTCTGGGTCACTTCAATCAAAGTTTTTCATTTTGTAGCTAATAAATTTAATACATATTGATTGTCGATAATGTATCCAGTTTTCATAGTGGAAGTGATTGAACTTCTCAAAATTATTGGCTTACTGGTCCTTCATAGAATTTATAGTATTCCTGGTGATTGAGCCTGTCTTTTTTCAGCGTTTTCAGCTCAATTTACAACTAGCTTACCCGAAAAACTTCGTACCGCCTAAACGTCAATGTATCTCATGTCACACTTTACTTTATTTGGTGAATCATGAAATTTATCTGACAATCATTCTCATACATCTGAATACGGACTTCCTATGTGCTTAGTCATGCAGCATTCATTATTCCCAAAACATATTCTTCTCAATCAATTGGAAGTAATATCTAACAGTAAAGTGTTGAATTAAAAAAATAGGTAGGATAAATCAGTGTTTCAAAGATGAATTCAATGTTCTCATAGTTGTTGATTGTTAATAGATGGTCCAGGAAATATGCGATGTACCGATGAATCATACAGAATTACAATCATATTCTTTCCATCTTCCATTTCTAAGATGAATATAAGCTAAGCTAAATTGAAAAAATGGAAATTATTCTGCCATTAATGAATGCAATATGAACAGGTCTCTTCCATCAGGTGAATAATTTTTTCCTAACATTTTCCGGTTACTCAATGATAGGGGAGTGATAATTATTTGTATAGGTCTCCTAAGGAACCATTATCTACAGCTGGTACCAATCAACTACACTTCAACTCCAATTCCAGTAGCCTACACAATTTATCATAGGGTGACGTGTTTATTACAGCTGGTAACTTTAGATGCCAAATCATATTATCTCAATATGATCTTTAATCATGATCATCTTTCCGTTCTTCGGTAGCCGCTAGGCTGACAATTTCGAAAACATAGGTCTGTAAAAAATGGATTAATAAATAATCATTATTAGCCACCCTATTAAAATTTCTGGTCAGAAACCATCCCCAATATTCACACAACATATTCCCAAAGTTTCATGCCGTTATGTAAAATATTTTTCAAGTCATAGGGAACAAACACACAAACAGACATTCATTTTTATAAATATATATATATATATATATATATATATATATTATATATATATATATATATTACATTTGAGTGTTTCGCGGATGGATATATTATATGTAAAAGAATTAACCGGGTACATCCGTTTGTTTTGACTTACTTGAGTCTGACGTTTCGTCGCCATCGCAGACGACATCTTCTGAGGTAGTGGATTTCGACGCCACCCTCAGAAGATGTCGTCTGCGATGGCGACGAAACGTCAGACTCAAGTAAGTCAAACAAACGGATGTACCCGGTTAATTCTTTTACATATAATATATATATATATATATAGAAGATAGAAGATTTCATTCGGCTCAAACAAAAGCCTCTCTAAATGGAGGTAGAATGATAAGGTTGATAGCTTTCAGTTCTGTTGTTTTATTTTTTTCAAATCACTTTCAAAAAGTTCATGTAGTACCTACTATTGTGTTTGAGACACTTCTAGCGCTATCATAGTTTCACAACTATTCTGTTCTACACTCCTCTCTTGCAGTCGTTAACCATATCTATAATAAAATAAAGAGTTGGCTTATACACGTACGGGATAGGAAAATTATGTTTGACACATCATCACGTCTGAACTACTGGACTAATAAACTTGGAATTTTGCATGTAGGCTAGATTCTTAATTAACCAAGGATGGTTATAGGCCTATTTCCAATTCTTCAAAATTCCATTAAGTCAAGTTTTTAGATTAGCAAGTTTGAAAATAGATCCTTGCGAAGCACGGGTTCCTGCTAGTACCTAATATATTGTCATATAAAAGCAGATACTTAAGTCAAACGATATTTATGGAAATAAAGAAATATCAATTAAAGGTCTGACTAGTGAATGTACTAGAAAAAAAAGTTCAAATTTTATTTGTTCTATAGAAAATCTGTATCATGACAAATTAAAATGTGAAAAAGAAATTATTGAATTAGGAAAAACATCAAATTGTAAGTGATTTACATATAGTAAATTGAAAATAGATAATAGTATTGTCAAATGGATTCCAGATGGATATTAGCTATTTGTGTATCTTTCCAAATGAAGGAACTATAAAAATTGACAAGCAATCAGAAATGATAATAAAGTCTGTAAAAGTGGTTTATTCAATCAATAGCGACAACAATACATTTTATTATATTTTTAATGGTAAAAAACTTGATCATTCGTCTGAATCGAAGTATAGACCTAAGTTATTGAACCTAGACAACGTTATTAATACTATAAATAAAGATCAGGAACCAAAATTCACAATTAATCTAGAGCATCTTAATTTTAATTCGATTGATGTCAGCAAGTACTCCCCGCATAAGGCTAGTTTCACACTCATTCAGTTCGTTTCGTTTCCGCTTGGTTTTCGGCAAATTCCGATAAGTGTGAAACGGTAATTCGGTTTGAATTCGGTATCGAATAGAAGCCGCATAGAACCGAACGCCCACTTGACTCTAATAAATTCCATCAGGTTCCAATTCGTTGCTAGCGAGAGGCTACTCACACACTTTTTCGGTTCGGTTCGGTTCGTTTCGTTTTCGGCAAATTCCAATAAGTGTGAAACGATTTGGTTTGAATTCGGTACCGAATAGCAACCGCATAGCACTGAATGCCCCCTCGACACGAATAGGTTTCATCATATTGGAATTCGTTGCTAGGGAAACAGGAAAAAACAAAGACTTTTACACACGCTTGCCTTTTTTGTTTTTATTCCAACCTGATATCGTGATTATCGACTGTTTCAAAATTTTCCAAGTCAAAATCATATGGTCAATTCATTTCTGTTAGTTCACAGGAACATCTTTTTCTCAATGAATAGCTTGCTAAAGAAAATAATTATGAAACATATAAAATAAAACTGAGAGAGAATTTTTATTTTTTTATTTTTATTTTTCCACGAATATTACACGATTTCATCAATGGAGAGAAGAGGCGAAGTTTATATACCTTGTTGCGTCAAAACAAGGAACAAATTTTCAATTTAAAAAAATAATCTCTCTGAACAACCAAAATTAACATAATTAAAAAGAAACTATTAAAATAATTCACAATTTCTAATTAAATTTTGTTGCAAGAAATAAGATCTTACAATTCAACACCAGCTGTTATATTTGAATATACGCGAGCATGAACTGTGAAAATCCAAACACAGCTGTGTTTGAGAAGAAAATACCTAATTAGAACCGTACGAATTAAAACCTGACATGTATGAAAGCCTCATTCGTTTATATCTGATATGAATATATGAATTGTATGAATATGAATCATATATATATATATATATATATATAGATATATATATATATATATATATAATATATATATATATATATATTTGTTAACTTTTAAAAATTCGTGGATGGATGAACATGCTCAAATATCAACCGGTTACATCCGATAAGAAGTTTCACTTACTTTCTGACGTTTCATCATGATCTCAAATCACATATTTGGAGCATAGGTAATGCTACACTGACTCCTGCCACCTGTAGGAGACTCTCCTTCTTCCATGTGTTTGGCCTGGCGCTGTCAGATGGATGGAATTCGCGGAAAAGTGTCTGGCTTTTCTGATGTGTTTGCTGTGTTAAGAATGATTTTCCAAAGAGAAGAGATATTTGTACTGTCATCCCTTTTGTTGAGGCTCCCTTGTTTCTCTAACCTGAAAATCTTGAATTTCGGCTATTTGTTTTGAATTTTTAAAGTTTATTTTGTGACCGGTGCTCTTTTCGTGGTTGTAAATAGCTGAGGTGTATTGTTTGTTTTCCATGTTCAGTTTTTGTGTTCCTCTATCCTGGCTGATATTCTTCTATTTGTTTGACCTACATACATCTTGTCACAATTCAGGCAGGGTGTGCTGTAGACGCCTTGATTTTCTAGTTCTAATCTCTGTAAGGGTTTCTTCAGAAATTTCGAAATAGAAATAGAAGAAAATTCTATTCGAAATTTCTATGTCTCATAATATGTAGACCGCAGTATCATCAATCGGATGATAATTATGATTAGCAAATTTGTGAGGCCTTAGGTGTGAGTCACTTTGAAAAATGGTCTCGTGCATATAAGGTAATACACAAATATCAATTATGTAGACTACTGGTACATTCCCTCTCCTTCTATACAGAAAAAATGTGAATTGTAAAGCGAGTCACGTTCATAGAATGAATTATTCAATTTGTTTGACTAACACATCGCATACAGGTTGAACCAAGTTGACGATTCAACTTCACGTTGATGACATAAACTGGTTGACAGAGATTTTAATCAATGGAACAAGAAATCTGTTTCTTGAATAACTTAATAGGGATAGGATTTACACTACTTATGAATCAGCGAAGGTGTAGTTCAATAATAGAACAGTTACCATGCAATATTGATTGCTGATACTCCGATATGATATATTTGTGATATATATAAGAGTATGAATGATTTCAATAAATTGATTTGAGTAAATCCATCAATTTGATAATTCCTTAAAATCAAATGCCAGAAAAACTTTGTCGGCCAAAATAACACTGCTCTACTCACATAATTCAACCGTTTTATGAAAATATCTTGTATCTTCGATTGTACGTTGCCCATGTTCTTCCGCATTCACAGTAACACCGTCTCCATGATAAACAGTGTACAATGGTTTGTCATTTTTCCATGTCAGTTTATTCTCAACTCTATAATATTCTGCTGTAGAAGAAGTCTGTCAAAAAAAGTAAAACAATGTGGATTATGATAGTTCAGTAATATCCAATATTTTCATATTGGAAAGTCAACTTTCAAGCTTACAAGTTGGAGTTTGATACGATTAATACGATACGATGAATTAGTAGTGAAACATAATGAATGATGCACATGAAACAATTTATTTTACAGTGTCATAGTTTTACACCACTATTATATTGATTCTATTCCTCGTCCGAGTAGTCCTATGTCCATAACCCTTATTCAGATACAATTTTTCAGTTTTGTGATTTGGTGGCCAAATACTGATCAACTCTTTACTATGGGTTGGTGAAAAAATATTCTGTAAAAAGCTTAATTCTTCTTTAACAAGGATAATTTGAAAGTAGGTTTCATTAGGGATCCTATTAGAATTCAAAAAACTACTCTTTTGCTGCTTCAAAATTCTGGTCCGCCATCTTGGGACCGCCATTTTGAATCCAACTCTTTTTTTTTAATGTGAAAGTTGTCATTTGATACATGATTATTTCGATACTGAGTTTCAAGACAAAACAAATGATGAAAACCGCACATCAATATCTCAAAACTCCTCAAAAATATTCACAAGTAAAGATAATAATCAATTATACAAAAAGGGACGAATTGGTAAATTAAAAATCTGACAGATCGAAGTGTTATGAATGAGACCTTGAGATGGGTGAAGCGGTTGAGGCGGGGGTTTCTGGATTGTTCCAGTTTGTACGGTGTTTGGTGCACGAAGCTGTTGACCAATGACAAAGGCCTTCCAGAAGATTCTGTCAACCTACACGCGCTGGGATTGGCCAACCTACACGTGCTGTGATTGGCCAGATGCGTTGCCACCTCTTGATCATTCATTCTTGATCACCTCTTGATACTTGTTGGCCTATATTAATGACGTGTGTTTCAGTCAGCAGTTAGTTGAGAAACCAAACAAAGTCGAATCATATGCTTACACAAACCGCAAACTGTGACAGAGAAGTGATCAAGTGATCAAGACTTTTGAAGTTGTTTATACAATTATACAGTGATAAAATACCCTCATTATTCTCACCTGAGTGACTTGAAGAATGCTTGTGCTGATATCTGTGTACAATGTATTAGGTAGTTTATCAGTTTATAGCTGTTGCTGTGTCTAGTTTTCCTCCCATGTGGAGTGTTATTGAATTAACGTGATGATGAACACTAATCAAACATACGTTAAGATGCGAGTCGTAATCACTCACACCGTGGACTGTAAAACTAATTACTCTAATAATAGAGAGGTTAAATAAATAATAACACTGTACACACGACTCGAGCTCTCGATTGACACTGACTTTATTAATAAATGCAAGCACACAAGCACAAATAATGATACATGAAATCGCCTGTAGGCGGCGGTAGCGGCTGGAGCATGAACATACCGCCCACCAGAAATTCAATTTATATTAATTTCTCATTATCCTTTGTTGGTAAAATACAAATTTTATTGATTGATCTTTTGTAAAGTCCAGAATCAGTTCTGACTGTCACGACTCTCACTAAGTTGTCTGGTCCTCGATGAATATCTTCTATTACTGCTAGCTTCCAATGAAGAGGGGGTAGATTGTCCTCTTTCAAAATGACGACCATTCCAGGCTGGATGCTGAATGATGTCGACTGCCATTTCGTTCGCTGTTGAAGTTGATGTAAATATTCCTTTGACCATCGTTGCCATAGCTGTTGAACACATTGTTGACTCAGCTCCCACCTGGTGAGACGGTTGATGGGAGTTTTTAAGTAGTCGGTCTCGGGAAAGGATTTGATTGGTCCTCCTATAAGAAAATGTCCTGGAGTTAAAGCTTGTGGAGATGAGATGTCAGTAGAAATCTGGCATATTGGTCGAGAATTCAGACATGCTTCAATTCTTTTCAGTATTGTGGTCAGCTCTTCAAATGTTGGGATAAATTTGCCCATGACACGACGTAGGTGATATTTCATGGATTTTACTCCTGCCTCCCATAATCCTCCAAAGTGTGGTGAATGTGCTGGGATGAAATTCCATTCAATTCCTTCAATCGCTGCTGCTTCCTTTATAGCCTTTTCTGATGATTTCAACATAACATACATTTCATGCAGTTCATTTTTAGCTCCAACAAAGTTAGTACCATTGTCACTGAACAAAGTTGCACAAATTCCTCTAGTTGAGATGAACCTTTGCAGAGCAGCAATGAATGCTGCAGTTGTTAAATCACTTACTACTTCCAAGTGAATTGCTCTTGTAGCCATACAGACAAACAAAGCTGCATAAGCCTTTGATGTAACTTTACTGCGCCGCCCACCTTGATGAATAGTGAATGGTCCTGCATAATCAACTCCCACATTGAGAAATGGTTTGGATGGACTGACTCGATGCTTGGGCAGTTGGCCCATCAGTTGTTCAGTTTTCTTTGTGTTGAACCTGTAGCATGTCACACATTGATGTAGTAAGTTTCTTATTACCGATTTCCCATTCATAATCCAGAATTTTTGTCTCAGTGAAGAATGAACTAGCTGGCTGCCTCCATGTAATAGACGTTTGTGCTCATGATACACTATTAACTGAGTTAAATGTGCCTTTGCTGGTAGAATGATCTGATGTTTTGCGTTGTAATCCAATGCAGATTGTTGTAATCTTCCGCCCACCCTGAGACAGTCTGACTTGTCAACAAATGGTAGCAAGCTCTTGAGTGAACTTCCCTTTGATAATACTCCAGATCCCTTTAAACTCAATATTTCTTCACTCAAGTAGATTTCTTGCATTTGTCTCACACATTTGATCAGGGCACTTTCTAATTCTGCTGGAGTTAATACATCAACTCTTTTTTCCTTTGAATTTCTGCTATTGTTGATGAATCTTAAAACAGAAATGATTAACATAAATATATATGATATTATGATTATTATCGTGTACCTTGGAATAGAAAAGAACCAGTGCAGATATAATTAATAGGAATAATAATGATTCGGGTTTCATCTTCTAAGTCATAAGCTGAGTTGCACTATGCAAAATCACAACTTTTCTGCATGTAGCTCAATGCTATGCTAAGAGTATGACAGACTGCTGTCAAGAGCAGTGAGCTTGAACAGCCTGTGTTGATTTTGACCAATAGCAGCTTCCTGCTCAACCTTCCATGAATTATAATTATTTACTTGTTCTCTGAAAAAAAACAATTATTCAGTGTAGTTGAAATGAGTAAACAACCACCAACCCCCCTCCCAAGCACAATCGATGGCATGTTACAGGTGGCATTTGGAGGTGAAGGCAACTGGGGGCCTGACCTTGTTGTTGCCAGGGTTGTAGGTTCGTTGGCTGTAGGGTTGCAAGTTGGTGGTTCATTTGATGGAGGCAACAGCTGGTGTCTGGTCCTAGTGGCTGTTGTGGCATGCAGTTATGGTGACAGCGGTCGAGGTCGAGTACCGTGTTGTCTCTCATTGGTGATGCAAGGCCCTACTTTCCGGTCTGGGAGGGTGGAGCCCAAATTTCCGGGTAAAACCTATCTCAATGGGGGCATGGGACGGTCAAGCTAGAGCAATACAACTTTTGTCAGGTAGATGTAGCACATTTTCGACCCTTGTGCAATGAAGCATATATCCCCATCCTCTTGAGTTTAGTGATGTTATTCCACACTTAGACTTCTACTGCGGGATTCCCATTTCCGTTTTCTGCACAGGTCCATCAAATTTATAGTTTCCAAGTATTAGACAGTCTATACTCTGTAGCTCTTAGTGTAACATGGAGTTCTTGCAGAGCTTATCAAGATGCGACAAATATCTAAACTGTGAAAGCATATACCACTTTTTATTAATGTACAATCGAATTGCTAATCAAAGGTTATTATGTTTGTTGTGTCGTAAAAACCAAATTCTGCAATCAAATGGTGTGTATCACGCAATAGATAATAGTACATAATGATTTCATAACTCATATGAAGTTATCAGATATGTACATATTGTTTCATAACAGAACTTTTAAGTAATTCTTATTCAATCAGAGAAGTAGTTGAATTCCATCATTATAGAACACAATTTTGAGCCTATTTCAATATTATCGAAGAACTAATTTCCTTGTGCTAATTGGTATTTTTTGAACAATACATATTATTTCAAGTTGTATATTGGGGACCAAGCTTCGCTCTGGAGTACAAAAGCATAGAGAATTCATTACAAAAGGAAGAATTGTAATAACATTCATAGTTCATACAGAAATGTCCTATCTAATCACAGTAAATTGAGATTAATTCCCAGAGAGATGCAAAAATTTTGCTCACCGTTTGCACAAAAGCTGGTTAAATTTCAATCCTGATTAATTTCACGTGAACCAAATCAGAGAAGACCATTTCAAAAAGATGGATCTACTGGAATTAACCAGGATTGAAAATAACCTTGCTTTTTTCCATCCGGAACTAAATACCTGATTGAATGATCACAAAAGTTCAACAGCTGAGTCATAATTTTGACACTGTCCCACACACAAGTTGCAGACCAGAGTGGTGGATTTTGGAGTAGGTTTTGAGAAAATATGTTATGCTGCTAAACCTATCTGGATGGGAGCATTAAGAGATCTATTGTTTGATATTGGTTGAGCATTGACATGGGTTGACAGTTATTGTTTCCTGTTCAACCATCCTTGAAGTAGGGGTATTGTTCTCTCTTGACCATTCCATGCCCCCATCCAGATAGGTTTTACCCATGTTTCCATTCTCCTGTTGCTTCTCTCTCAGCACTGGACAATACAGGTGGAAATGTCTGGCTGGGCAGTGTTGACATGGAGGGAGCTGGGTGAATCCTGAAGCTGACTGTGTGGCATAGACATAGTCAGTACTGGAGGTTTGTTCCTGGGTTGGCTGTTGAGATCGTGTTCGAATTTATTGGCTAGTGGAATCAATTCCTCACAGTTGACTGAACGAGCTGCTTGAACTTAAGAGCGCAGTTCATGGTTCAGCTGGCTGATGAGTAGTGCATTCAGCTCCTCTTCATTCAGGTTGGTCCCTAGACGGTGTTGGAGTTGGAGCTTCTGGTGTAGGAACTTCTCCACTGGTTGATTTGATTTATGTGTGGTCCCATAGGATTCGGTGTGAGCTGCTGCGATCTCATGAGTTCCAGAAAAGCACGACTTGAGTCGATTGGACAGCTCCCAGTCGCTGACAAATCCACCATACTCTTCCAATCAGTGGGCGGCCTCATCCAGCAATTGTACTCTGAAAAGAGTCACCCAAATGGAGGTTGGTATCTGATATCCTATTAGTAGCTTGGAGCATTGCTCCATGAAGGTTACTGGGTCCTCGTGGAACTTCCCTCTGAAGAGAGGTAGAAGGGCAGTCATATTTGATAGTTGGCCGATGTTGAATATATGACCTCCTATCAGGAGTTGATGCATGGAGTTGGTGTTTTTTACTGAGTGCTGTTGTCTGCTGGTTGGAATGGCACTGTGCAAGGCTGGAGATGAGTCAGGTCCACCTTCTGGCTGTCTGGCTGCTGGCATGGATGCTGACTGCCTTATCATGTTGTCCCGTTGCAAGGGCCAGCCTGCAAAGTCCTGGCTGGCATCTGAGTCTTGTGCATCCTTCCCTGTTATGTCAAGAGTGACAGTATTTCCACGTAGTCCTCTGATGGCTTGTGTTCCCACCATGTTGTGCATTGTTTTCTTTCTCCCACCATTGGAAAGTATACTGTTTCCAGACAATTGCTCTAGAGTTCAGTAGTGATGGTAGGTTACAGTAACTCTTTACAGTTTGTTGCCAACAATGTTGTGGGTGCCAACAATGTTATCCCTCATGGGTCATTGATGCCTGGCTAGCAGCGTAGAGGAGTGTCACTGACTCTGAAAACATGACTGTGGCCCCGAGAGGGGCTTGTGGGTTTTGCTGTTGTTAGTAGAGGCAGAGCAGGATGCGCTTCCATGCACTTCTAGAGTCCTGGCCATCACCAGGTGCATAGGTCTTTTTGACCGGGCTGAGGTGTAGCGCTACAGTTGCAACTCCTTGATGGGTGTCTTGACAGGCGAGAGGGGGTGGGCTACCAGTCACTGCAGGTCTTGAATGTCGGCTGGCGTGACTAACACGCTCACTTCAGGAGGTGCCAGAGGAGTCTCAAAGTCAGCATTAGCCACGAGACACCCTGTGGCTAGCTGTGGCAGTCTCGAAGTCAGCGTTAGCTGCAAGACAATCACCACAGCCCATAGCATCAGTCTTGAAGTCAGGGTTAGCCACGAGACAATCAGTGCTGCGCCTTAGCTGAGGTGTTGTGTTAGCTGCTCCAGTAGGCGCCACAGGAGTCTCAAAGTCAGCTTTAGCCACAAGACAATCCCTGTGGCTAACTGTGGCAGTCTCAAAGTCAGCATTAGCCACAAGACAATCGCCACAGCTGATAGCACCAGTCTCGAAGTGAGTGTTAGCCACGAGACAATCCCTGTGGCTAGCTGTGACAGTCTCAAAGTCAGCTTTACCCGTGAGACAATCCCTGTAACTAGCTGTGACAGTCTCAAAGTCAGCGTTAGCCGCGAGACAATTGTCACAGCCAACAGCACCAGTCTCAAAGTCAGCGTTAGCCATGAGACAATCGGGGCTGTGCCTTAGTTGAGGTGTCATGTTAGCTGCTCCAGTAGGTGCCACAGGAGTGTCAAAGTCAGCTTTAGCCATGATACAATCCTTGTGGCTAGCTGTGGCAGTCTCAAAGTCAGCATTTGTGTGAAACAATTGCCACAGCCAACAGCACTAGTCTCAAAGTCAGCATCACCCGCGAGACAATTAGTGCTGCTTTCACAAATCACAGGGAAAATAATGATAATAATAGGGAAGAAGAGAAGAGAAAGAAGGAATGTGCACAATTGAGAAGAACTTATGAAACTGAACTATCGAATAAGATATAGAACATCGTATTGTGATCTTGAATTAATCAAGGAAAGAAGAAGAAGAAGAAAAGAAAAAGAAAGAGAAGGAGAAGAAGAAGAGGTAGAAGATGATGAAGAATAGAAAGAATAATAATCATCATTGCAAAAATCACAACAGTTTAATAAATGTAATAATTACAACAATATTCTAGTAATCATAATAACTATAAGATTAAGAAGAGAAATGAGAAAGAAAAATAAGAAGTAGAGGAGATGCTTGAGAAAGAGCTAGATTATTTTAGATGAGTTTTAAATATGATTGAACGGTGAAGTTTAAAAATATTATTATTATAGTATTAGAAGTATAATTAACTATTGGGAGTTGCAATAACGATAAAAGTTGTAAATTGAGTACTGTAATATTTCAGTGATGAATGTCTAAGATAACATTAAATGAAACACAGCCCCTTTATAAGCATATGAACAGACTACCCACCCCTCTGTTCTATCAATACCTCCTCACACATTAGCTTCTATTGTTCGAGCTGTGGCAATAGTAGAAGATAATTATCATTATGTACACCTAATATAGAAGAGATTACTATCTATACCTATAGATTACATCTATATCTATAACGTATGTTAATCATCCAATTATTTGAAATTCAGCATTTCGAAAATTATTAATTATGGGAATAATTTTTGTAAGAGATGTAATTATTAGTAAGAATAGAGATAATGATTTTCTTAGGACCCTCTGGAGTAAAGTAGTTGATGCATTGAACGTTTTGGGAATTAATATCAAGATAAATTATTAATCAGTATTAACAAATGTGAATCTCTTCAGTTTGAAATAATTGCCTTACATATAATCATAAATAGCAGTGGAAAGATTCATTTATAGAACAGAAAGTCAGATCATGAAAAATGCCAAGGTATATCTACTGTGAAATCTATTAATACAAATTTCCTATTATTGTAGTGAAGGGCACCTTAGTCATCGAATCCTGAAATGATTTAATTTACCTTTATTTTTTGAAGGTCGGTCATCCTCTCGACTGTGTGGACCCTCTTGGATCCTCCCTCGCCGATAGAGATCTCAATCCTCCCGTCAGATGACCAGACATTCCTGTGCCCATGACGGTTGGCCGCAGCATTGAGGAGCTTGAGACGCTCAGCAGTCAGATCCTCACGAATGGTGATGCCAGAACCCTTCAGCTTCCTCTTAGTGTCAAATATCATCTTCCTGGTCCGGTAGCTGCAGAGTCGAACTATGATGGGTCAGTCCTTAGGTTTAGCTTGCCCTTGTTGAGGTGGTTGACGCCTTCCAACTCGATGCGAGCGGTTGACATCCACCAGAGTCACGGGTACGTTCAGCTTCTTGTTGAAGACATCAAGCGCCAGCAGGGTCTTCTTTGTCACTCTCTGGGATCCCAAAAATATGTATTGAATGTCGGCGCCCATATTGCTCGAGGTCGTCGACCTTCAGGTGACAAGATACCTCCAGCTCACGAATTCTATCGTGCAGCTGTTTGTTCTCCTCCTTCAATGCCTGAAGTTCCTCGAAAATAGACTTCACAGCCATTAAATAAAATATAAATAATAAATAAATTTTATTAACCAATCATATCAAACAAAATAATAATATACAATACTGCAAAATCTTGTACTAATAAACTTATACAAATCAATGAAAAAAGGTCCATCCCTCTTTAAGCATAAGCTTGTGCTGAGGGATGAGTCGTAAGAGCAATTACCTTATTACATAGAAATAATAAATGAACAAAATAATAGAAATCATCATCATCAAAGTGTGAAAGATAAATAAATAAATACAATTTTCAAACTATAATTAACTAGATTACGTAATTTATTGATGCAGTTACTAAATAATAAAGTTTTAATCATACAAAATAAGAATAAAAAATAAGAAATCCAAATTGATAAGAAAACAAAAATTATATAAACACAAAGATCTTTCAGTTACAAAACAGAATAAAATTATTCCTCTAGGAGTCCTTATTTATACTTTGCAAATTTATATATACATTAATTCAAATAATGAAACACAAGAGAAGAATAAAATACAGACAAACGGGAAATATAATGGAAAAATATGTACACAAATATGCTCCAATGAGAATAATATTCAAAATAGTACCCAGTACATCATAGAACTCATAATAACTTGCATTAATTACTTTGAAAGCAAAAAAAAAAAAACAAAATTAACCAAAAGCAAACATGATAAGATGAAAATGATAGTAAATATAAAACAAACAGCTAATAGGAAATGAATCGAAATACTGACAGGGAATGAATCAATCTTGTCTCAGATTGATAAAAGTTTTTAAACAATTTTTAAACTTATTGAAATTTGGAATGCCTGAAATTGAAAGAGGAAGCTCATTGAATAAACGAGGTCCCCTGGCAGAAGCATGACATGCAGCTGCAGAAGTCCTGAAACGATGCTCCTCCAGGGGCAACCTCACTTGCCTTCGAGTTGCATAGTTGTGTGGTACAGCCACAGGAAAAGCATGAGGTTTCAAATAAACAAACTTTAATAGGTTGAATTCATATAGCTTGGGTATTGTAAAGACTGAAAATTCCCGGTACAGGCCTTCAGTAGGGTATCTTGTTGGTTTCCTCAAACAAATTTTTATAATCTTCTTGTGAAGTATGATTAACGGTTGCATAATGGAGGCACCACAGTTACCCCAACCTATGATTCCATAACTCACAATGGACTCTATCAATGCTAAAAATACCATTCTTATTTGATGAAGAGGTAAGATATTTCTTAGCTGTACAAATTTATAAATTAACCTTCTCATTTTTGAACACAGATAAGATATATGACTTTCCCAGCGCAGGTGCTTATCTATCATGATACCTAAATATCTAGCTTTCTCCTGAAACTCCAGTCGAACACAAGTACACTGATTATGCTGGTTGCAACCAGTGTTGTGGATAACAATATTGCAATCTTCAAAAACAGTTGGTGAACCTGCAGAAGTTAGCGAAAAGGGGATAACAACAGTCTTGGCAACATTTATAGACACCAGATTATCATCCAACCATTCTTTTATCACAGATAAACCATTATTGGCCAACGTACAAGCATCAGACCAGCTTGAGCTATGAAACAAAGCAACTGTATCATCTGCAAATGAGTATAGAGAACCGCTTTGAATATTTAAACTGAGAAGATCATTTATATAAATTAAAAATAAGATAGGACCCAGGACTGTACCCTGCGGCACTCCAGTACTCAGCTCAGATACTGAACTCAAAACTTCACTTACTTTTGTGGCCTGTAATCTTCCTCTCAAATACGACTTGAAAAACTTTAAAGCAATCCCTCTGAAACCAATTGACTCCATTTTTTGTAAAAGTATGGAATGATCAACCGTGTCGAAAGCTTTTGTAAAATCTAAAAATACACCTAGACACTTTCTACCCATATCCAAGTGATTTATGATATCCTTCGTAACATGAAAAATTGCATCAGATTTATTCAATCCATTGCAAAACCCAAATTGTGAATTGGATAAAATGTTATACTTCTCAAGATAGCTCACCATTCTTGATTTAACACATTTCTCAATGACTTTTGATATACAAGATAGCAGTGAAATTGGTCGATAATTATTCAGGTTTGACTTTTCTTTACCTTTATGAAGAGGGATAATTGTAGCAAGTTTCATCTCTTCAGGGAAGTAGCCCTGCTCAAAACAAAGATTAATTAGGTATGACAGAGGCATAGAAAGAGCCAATGAACTATCAATTAGGCATTTGGAATAAATTCCATCTATGCCAGCAGCTGTTTTCTTCTTGAGCTCTTGAATGATAAACTGTACTTCCTGTGATGACACTGGGTTGAAAAAAAATGAATTACAGAATAATCGGTTCCTCACAGGACTGAGACTATAATTCCTGCATCTACTATTTTTTATTTCCTCTGTAATATTTTTACCAACACTAATGAAATGCCTATTAAATTCTTCAGCTATCTCCAAGACCCTATCACTTTCTATCAGTCGGTTATCCGAGGATACAATATCAGAGACAATATTTTTACTAGCTCTGACAGTATCTGTAGCTTCATCAATAGTTTTCCAAACATTTTTCAAATCATGCCCGCATTCAATAAACTTTTTTTGAAAATACATTTCTTTAGCAGTCCGTAGAACTGACTTTAAAATTCGGTTGTAATTATTGAAAGTAGTGCGCAATTGTGGATTGAAAGGCTGTTTACGAATAGCAAGAGACATTTTATCTCTCTTCCTGATTGACCTTACTAAACTGTTAGTTATCCATGGCTTAATTCTAGTTAATTTATGACTTACTCTTTTCTTAATAGATGATGTACAGGCATCGAAGTAGGAAAGAAGTCTAGTATAGAAAAAAGTGAAAGCTTTAGAAGCATCCTCCTCCTGATACACATCCATCCAAGACTCACTTTCAATTAACGCCCTAAACAACAGCTCGTCAAATCTAGTAAAACTTACGTTTTCAACTTCACTACTATTAGAAGCATTAATCTTCGGCACAGAATCATCAACTCTACAGGGTGAGATAAAACCCATTATAATTTCATGGTCAGTTATTGTAGAATTATAGATTGCAGGTCTCAACACAAAAGATTGACTTTTTACAAATAGGTGATCCAGACAAGGCTTATGAACCGAGGAGTGTCTTGTACAACCCAAAAGGTATTTATCAAAACCGTGTTCAGACAATAAATCCAAGTATTTATGTCCTATAATTGACAATTTTTTTCAGAAATGTCGATATTGGTATCGCCTATCAATATTCTATTTGTATTAGACCTAGACTGATCTAGAAATAATTCTAAGCAATCAAGAAAATCATTAGCATTAGTGTCATTAGGAGATCTGTAGATTGCTGAGCAGTAAAAAGGAACATTTTTATAAATTATTTTGAAGTTCAAAGAATTTGAACTTCCGATTTCAACATTTGAAACATTAAACTCTATACTACGTTTGATATAAACAATAATTCCATCGCACTTATTATACTTTGTACTCTTCACAACCTTATTATAATTTTCCAGCTCATAACCACCACAATCTTCAGAGGCCCATGTTTCTGATAGAACTATTACATCAAAAACTATATCCAAACTAGTTAGCAATACACATAATTCATCGAAGTTTTTTCGAACACTTCTAATATTTAAATGAAATATTTTCAAAGAATCAGAATTAAAAATGTTTTGACAATCATCTACATTCTCTAGAATACTAGTTTGACATTTATGACTTTGAATATTGCTTAATAAGCAAGAAACGTCCATGAAAAATTGAAAGAAAACAGGATCAATTACTGTAGTAACAAGTAAAACATGATCTATATTTTAATCAAGTCCTCCTCTGTTCTAATGTGGATAGTAGGACATTCTTTTCCCTCCTTTAACTTGACTAGGATTCTCCCATCCTTGACCCAGACGAATTTGTAGCCCTTATTCTCTGCTTCTGTTTTGGTTTTCTTCAATAGATCCAAATGGAAAGGCGAAAGATGGTCGAGAGCCAATACTCGCCCCTCTGACAAGTCCTTTTGAATTATCTTCGTAGAGATTCCCGGTCCAGTCTTATCTTTTTTAGCAGAATTTCCGAAATCGTACATCCACGTATGCTTGTCCTGACGTCTTAGAAATTTCAGTACAATAGGTTTGACTGCACCCTTAGCACGACTTGGCATTCTGTGAGCGATACTCAGGCTTTCGGATTTCACGGAGCTACCAATACCTACAGAAATCCTATCAAATATTTCATAGACAGATTCATTTACAGTTTCTGGGAAGCCGATTAATACAACGTTATCTTTGCGTGTGTAGCTCTGCAGATCAGCTAACTCACTTTTCATCAGTTTATTTTCACTTTTCAACTCAGTTATTTCACGTCTCATGTTGTTAAGTTCTTTTTTTCGCGCCTCAAGTTCCTTTTTGAATGAATCAAATTCGTTGGAAATGAAAACAACAGAATCGCGTAGATCAGCTATCTCTTTTTTAAGCGGTGATAACTCCGTTTGAATGAGCTTAGGGAGTTCCGTAGATAACAGTTCTCTGATAAGCTGAAGGTCGGTGGGAGAGAGACAACCCGCTGCAGTCGAAGTAGTCGCTGTATTGCTAGCAGCCCCCTCCCGCTCCTCCTCCCCCTCATCAACCGCCTTACCAACTAGAGCTACGTTACTGCCTGTCTTGCAGTTTGAACAACTCCACTTGGCTTTCGTCTCAGCAGACATTTTACGGAAATTCGACTCTTTTAATGATTGGCAGGAATAGTGATATTTTTTAGCACATTTCGAACACAATATGATGTCACGTTCAGAAACATTATCATCACAGTAACCACACCGCATACTGAACGGAATTAAAACTATTGAAAATTGAATGTCAACTTCTACTTTTACACTATCTATCACTCTGAGATAACGGAGCGATTGAAAACACGTCTACTCTCTTCGATTGCCTCGGCACGACTGGAATGGAATAATCGAATAGTATTTTTCTTTCTGGCCTAATTTGTATAATTGTTTCAGGAATCACCTAGTATTCGTACTTTCAACAGTTCTTGAACTAATATTTTCATTAATCTGAGAGTAATAATAATAGTTGGTCTCTATATCACCCCTTACAGCCATTGGAACAGCTCCACCACATTGTGCCAAATTGACTAGTAAGTAGTATGCTTAGGCAATTTTTTGCTGGAGCTAATATCACTCTAGTATGTTTTACATTTATGGATTTTTCCTCTTGAGAATGTTGAGTGCTTCAAATAAGTCAATCTGATTAGAAAGTTTATTGCCAACTCCAATACAAGTAGATAATAATTGGGAGATTAGACGGGCTTTTTTGGTAAGTGTGTTCTCCGAGAATATCTATAGTAATTTTAGTATGAACAAGCATTCCAAAAATGGCTATAGATATCCTCAGACCTATATCACTTGGAGGGTACATACTCAAGCTCTATTGATGTCTGACATATTTCAACAGAGAGAGGTCAATGATCTAAGTTGATCTTTTACATTTTTTATCTGCAATGTCATACAAGCATTTCCAAAGTTCATCGGTATTGTAACAATAGTTGAGAAATCATTTGCACTACAATAATGTAGATGGCCAGTATCTAGTATGTCGAGTAATTCGAAAATCTCAGATAAAATTGGAAAGTGTACATTTTCTGTTTTTGTTAACGCTAGATCAACATCATCGCCTTGGAATCCTGTTGAAAATTTAATATTTTTTGCAATAGAATCAAATTCATTGAATGAAATTGACATCAAGAGGCGAGTTAATTTTTTGATTTTGCAAAGCTAAAACACTGCATGACCTCGATTAAGTTATGAACAATAAAATTGATAAGGTAGGAATGTGCACTTAGCTGTAACACAGTTGTCTCTGAGGGGGGCGTATCTCCTCGTGACCTCACTCAATCAAGTCTACACTGATACTAAAACAAAATGTTCGAGGAAATATCTGAATTAAAAAATTTGTTTACAACATTTCACTACAACAATACATCATAACTTCATCTTCAATTTTAATTAATTTATCTATAGACAAATTGTGTGGACGGTAATAGCACAAATAGTCTCTTATATCATTCAAATTAACTGTGCTTAGAAAAATAGCCTTTAATTGTTTTGCCAAACTATAATTTTCACGAGATGATTTCTTAATTGCAATTTCGCATTCGTCATACCAGTCTATGCAGTTTTTTAACCTCACTTCCAACTGGTGGTCAGCAGCTAACCACTTTGTCGGATCCATAGTTGTCGAGCAAATGGAGTAAACTATGTGTAGGCGGGCACTATTATAGAGTAATTAAACAGTCTTTCTTCATTAATAATTGTAGACAGACAACATGTGCGAGCTTTATGCAATCTCAGTGCATGCAAGCAATAAACACACTGTAATTCCTTTCCGTTGTAGAAGAATCCATAACGTGCAAAGTTTCTTTTCTGTGCATTCGTATACATAGGCGCCAATTTCATACTTTTCATACGAGTATTCTCGCACAAGAAATTATTTGTTTGATACATATTTTTAAACAGCAAAGAATATAATGTTGTGCACTGTACAAAGCACACCTTCCATCGGGTCTATACTTATGTATCTTACATGCATCATAACACCACGAAGTGGTGAAAAAGCTGAAATCGGGCTTGAGAAAGTCCTCTGGTATGCATTGTACGTTAGAATGCAATCTTCTCAAAAACTTTGCTTTCTCAGTTCCTTTTGTAAAAATTTTTCATAACCTGCGAGGTAATCACGAATCATTGTCTCATTCCATTCCAAATCTCCATCACTCCATTTTATTTTATGATAGTTACGTTCCAGTCATGTTACATCGTTATACAATTTTGTGCTCAATTGAAATGGAATACAGCATAATTATTGCACTCGTCAACGATAGCAAGTTCTTTCACAATAATTTGATTACAAGTTTGTTTAAACCAGTGAAGATCAACTGTAGCAATTTTCGTAGGCGTCTGCTTGTCGTCCACTCCTTTCTGTTCCTCTTCACGTTTCTGTTCCTCCACCTCTGGTGCCCCCTCCTCCTCCTCCTCCTCTCCCGACTTCTGGATTGGTGTACTGCTTCTCCTTGGTTCATAATAGGAAACTTGTTGATTCAATATCGTAAAGTACCGACGACTGAGTTTGAGCTTTGTCCAAAATATCAGAATCAAGATCACAAAGTACAGTCCGAGTTGAGCTTCGTTCTCACTCTCCACCAAAATATCAGAACACAAAGAATAGGACATGATTCCTGTTCAAAGGTAAAACTGATAATGGTTTACATTTGGCACAGTACACACCTTATATATAATATTGCATGCAGTGATGCACTCTATCAGCAAAATTACTGAACTTCTTTCACCATGCTCGTGAGAGGCGTGTACTCCATCACACGATCGCTAATTAAACGCAATAGGCGGAAGTATTTGCAGGTACTGCACTATTAAATTCCATTTCAATACGAACATCTGTCGATGATTTCAAATGACTTGGTTGGTGTGAACAATCTACAACAATCAGCGGTGTTGATTCACAAAACGTTTTAAAATCGATTTCTGTTCCGAGTTCGCTATTGATTGAATGATTATAATACGAGGGTGCGAAATCCAGGAACATCCGGTATAAAACTTCCTTCTTACCTAGCAGATTTTCGTATGGATAATACTCACTATTCAAATATACTTTAACATTGTAAATATCACAGCTGTCAAAATTAGATATTGATTTTTTAATTTTATTCTTTCGATCAGTTTGAAATGCAATTATAAATATTTTGGAGTATCAAATTTGATGTCGTGCGTACTGACCAAGAATGAACAAGTGAATTTTGCAAATTTGGTAATTCACAAATTTCCCAATGGCGGAAACTTAATTTCAGTGGAGTGTCGGCATCGAGCAGTCTCAAAAATTTCAATCGCACATGATCTTCTAAAGTAATGTAGGGCATCCGCCATTGGAGCTTAGTAATTTTTACACTAACCTCTGTACGGTTGCAGACTCGACGCAATTGAGGTCTGAGGGCGACCTCATAATACAAGCTCTTGTTTCAAGTTTAAAATATTCTTTGAAAATCTTCAAAAAATGGAAGGATTAATTTCAACGGCACACAGAAAGTGAATTTATTATCTGCGCTCATATCCTGCTCTGTCAAAACCAGCTAAATGATATGTTTTTTATCAGATGCGTTCTTCACAAGAATAGCTTTAATTGTAGAAGTTAAACCAATTAATCTTGATTTGGAAATTTGTTGACCTGCTAATTCGTATCGTATTTCATCAAAAAGGTTGCCCACTACGTTACTGCTTAATTTATAGTCTGCCGCAACGGGCGCACCAGCCGGTTGAGTTGCCTCCCCTGCTACTGTAATCGCAGGCGCTGCCGGTTTTGTGCAGCTAACCGTTCCCTCAATCAATATAAATGATTTACAAGGTAAAGTGTACACATCCAATGAATTTATTCCTATCCGAGCTTCATCAGAGTTTTTTATTTCTTGTCCCGATAAACTGTATGAGTATGAATTGGAATTTGGTTATGTCATTATAAAACTGAAGCTCTGTCTCCACATCCAGAATATCACTAATTGCTGCGCCTGACATTTCGCCAATCAACTATAAAACCTAATTTTTCCAATATTCTCGCGCTTTTAGCCGATAACGCCCTATTGCTTTTAGTAGATGTTGACGCTATGCGTTCCTTTCTCTAATGACTTGATTGGTCTTATTCGAACGCGGATTAAAACAAGATATCCCTTACTTTTGTTTTTCACGTATGTGCAGTCTAATTGTAATTGTATCTCCGCGGAAATCATAAACGATCCGTTCTGGTCTGTACCTTTACATTAATAGTTTGAATTCGACGTGTATTCAAAGGTACATAAATAATTGGAGAGGGTACTTCATTTATTAAATAACCGCTAGGAACCTTGGCAAAAATTCGTAGATTATATGTTTTTCTTTTCCGTTAAAGTAACTGCCACATGCTAAATTACACTCAACAAGAATACTGTCACTGCTTGCTATGTTAACCAAATGTTTGGAATAATACCATTTATTTGCTGCAAAACAACATTATCAAAACCGAGTATCTTAGCAATCGAATCAGAACATGTTAATCAATAGCTTATCAGAATAAATTTCAATCTTCATAGTATTTGCATTTGCACGTATATAAGTTTATTCTTCTCCCATCAATATTCAATTTATTCTTTAAAGATTTTATAAATCTTCAAGTTCATAGACGCCGGTATCCACATGATTAACTTATCGCCATATTTGAAGCTAGAATTTGTTCCTTTGTTTACGTTTGCAATACTATTGTAACTAGAAAAATTAATCAGTCCAATTTCCTTCACAAGTTTTGTCCAATTCTATAATTTCTTGTAAATGTTCATAGAGGTTACTTGACTTTGATCTTAAGGGTATAACGACCATCTTGTGTGTTCACCACAAACACTTAATTACAACTGATTTGCAAGAAACAATATGTAAGATGGCCACAAAAATCGCTATTTAATGGCTGCATATGCTCCACATTATAAATATATTTACTCCATTTTCTTTTTCCAATATTTTTCCAATCGTATGGCTGTGTAAATTTCCAATTGGATCAAAATACCATACATTAGAGCCAACTTTCTTATATGCTACCCAATGTGTGCCATCCTTGCTTTCCCTTGCTAAATTCACAATGGCATTTTCGTTTTTTAGAATTTTTTTGGGTAATGCATCTAGCATATATATCCTCTAGCTGAATCTGTAATAATTTTGACAATCAATCAAATCATAATTACTCAATTCTCCTTCAATATTCATGCCTTCTTCTTCTTCGTCTTCTTCCTACTCTTCATTGTTGTTCTACGTTTCTTAACTTG
>NC_052510.1:21495619-21536882 GCF_014356525.2 Nilaparvata lugens
CAGAACGACCTTGCCCTGAATATGAATAACAAGATTGACAACTAAACAAAAATACGTGACAATTGCACTTTCTTTAACGTGGGTCACATCAGTACAAAAGCCAAAATATCAAAACAATGAATTACATTACTGTAGTATATACTTTTTCGTGGCACCAAATATGCACTGATTTATCGAGAAAAAAAGTTATATCAGTGAGAATGTTCTATTACAAGAATGCAATATGCAATCAGAATATGTAATTATTGAATTAAACATGACCATTTGGTTATCATACAATGATAACTATCCATCAACCATATTTCCTGTTCAATTCCAGGAATAACCATAATTTGAAATACTGAGATATATTATAAACGACTATACATGGATAGTCATAACTGTACAATCAAACAAAATCAATAATGCAACTGGTGAAATTAAATGTAAAATCCAGCCAAATACCAATTTTCATAGGTAACTGTACCCTAAAATTACAAATATGTAACCATGGAATAGAGAATCTCTTTTATACTAGCTGATTCTATATCGCAAAACATGGTTCTACAATGATTACCAAAAATCACTACTGAAAATCAAAACTCAACTAATAATAAGACCTAAACTCAACCTATTGTGCCAAAAAGAAAATTTTCCTACTCAAAACCATAATATTAGAACGATGAAACTCAATATTATCATGAAATATAATCGAGAATATAGTAATCATTACTTTATACTGAGAAAAAAATATAAAACGAAGTTCAATTCAAAGATATAAACGTATAAAACTGAAACTCTGCTATCCATAGCTAAAAAATTCCCCTATAACCGTTTATTATAACCCATGAACAATAAACTTGGTCTAGATTACCATTGAAAAATATGGACTTCACCTTCAGCAACAATAATCAGTAATATAGTTAATAAAATTCTATGAGGACTTATAATTATAGGCTTAAATCACAAGAACCCATCGAAAACAGATCAAATAAATAAAATTAACCCTATTTCTAACCCTGGACGATATACCAATAAATATTATAATCAATTCTGATAAACAATGATGAAATGTTAAATAATTCGGATAATATTACAAAAATACCTATAACTAATAACTACTACAAAAATATATAGCGAATAACTTCAGAAAAACGACTTTAAAAATGACTATCACCATCAACCTTAATTATTATCACCCTTATGATAACAAATCAAATATTAATTCATGAAATCTATCAATAATATATCTCTACCTTTAATAACCCTTAAAAATATTTCGTAACTGAATATAATGAATATAAAATCCAAAGGGCCAACATTTTTAAGCGAAATGCTCAGAACCCTTTGCCCTAAACAAATTATAATTATCGCCATGTTAAAATTTATGCTAAGAAAATATGAAATTGCATAAATTTTTTTTTCGAAAATAGACTTTTTCTGAATTTGTCTGAAATTTCTAGTCTAACAATCAAGATACGCCGCATACCGTGTAATCGGACAACGATATTAAATTAAGCATTACTAGAAGCTATAGGCTAAGTGAGAAAAAACATTAAAAAAGTCTGATAGCGCTGTTACAAATAACGCTATCTTTTATTGCGTTGGAATGTGATATTAAAAAAAATCCTAGATATTATGATTTTAATAGACTGGCAATAATCGAATCTTAAAGAAAAAAAACATTTATCCAAAATTCAATTGTATTTCTAAATATAAAAAAAACTCAACTTTCCCACTTTCAATGATAAATCCTTCTAATAATCTTTATTATTTAACCATGGAACCCCAAAATATCATGATTTTATTATTAGAATGTTAATAACACCTCGATCTCCACTATGTACTGAAAATATTACGAAAAAAAAGTAATTAATCCAGCTATCTGAATCAACAAAGTAAGCTGAATATCCTGTAATCCAAGGTATTTTCACACATATTTATGTAACCTTACTTGCAACTAAAGAATCATACCATTATCAAAACAATCAAAATTAAAGTTTCATCTATTTAAAATACCATTCTAATTATCTTATTCTACTCTTATCATTAATCATAAAATTGTAGTTCAATATTTCCTTCATATAGCATCAGTTCTTGTTGTTCATATTAGACACAAATTTTCTCCAATTATTAGATATCGAATATTACACTGATCAGTATTGATAATTGAATGACAATTATGAATTAGTTAAAGGCCTCATCCTACGAGCAATACTGTATCATGCAATACTTTCGCTGTGTCTGCACTGTTGTTCGGTTTTCAACCTTCTCCAATGGAATTGTTTTAATAAATATCTCATCGCTATAACGCTTAACTGGGCACGCTTTCCAACTATTCAAAATTGTCATCATATTTCTCTGCCGAACTCCCATTAACAACAATTCCATCAGTTTCAATTTTATTATTCTTCATATCTTTTAGAAAATTACAATAATTCAAATCTGACTCTGTATTTTCACCTTCACTGTTTACACAAATCGCTGATTCACATTTTTTCTGTAATCGGTCCAATGTACTATTTTCATGGCCTGGTTCTCGTTTATTGATAATTGATTCATACCTCCTGTTAACCAAATTGTTATTATCTACAATACTTTTCAACTCTGACATGAGTCCGTAATCTTTCGTTTAACACCATTATTTGCTGATTCACATTTCTGGCTATAATTCATTTTAATATCTCAATTTCTCAAAAGATCAATTTCGTGTTTATGGAAGATTGAATAATTCTTATCATCAGTATTAGAATAATTTCTTCTAACATAATATATTCCATTGTGCCTTACACCTTCCAAAGTAGAACCTGATTCAGTGAATATACAACTTTCTAATTCATTCCTTGAAATATCATTATTTGATGGACCGCCGTCTAAATGCGCCGTATCAATATGCGTAGTACTATACTCCTGTGTCCTATCAGTAAAATATGCTTTCTTACGTCTAGCATTTTCCGAAAACTTTCTGCCATCAAAAGAACACACTCTAATATCATAGCCTTCTTTTTCACAATTCTATGCATCCTTTTATAAGCCGATAAGCATATTAACGTTGTAAAAACAATCCGCGTAAAATGATATATGTTTACCACAAACTTTACATTTCTTACGTCTTCTTTTTCTATTAGTCCTATTATTCACGAGACTAACATTCGATGCATCTTGACTCCTCTAGATATTCACAATCATTACGCATACCAGAGTTCACACATTTTCAAGGCCTGTTTCAATCGTAATAGAAAAATCCAAGTCACTTTCCGATAAATCAAATAATTCTTCCTTAATCATTTCCATATCTCTATCCTCTTTGTAAATTATATCTTCCTCATTCAAATCACAATCATTACAAATAAGAACTTTATCCAACCCATTTTCAATCTCGAAGTTACTAACATGACAATATATATCCACTTCATTTGAAACATAATAATTACAAGATCAAAATCATCAGAGATAATAGCATTTTCTAACAATTATTCCATTTTCAAACTCATTTCCGATTTCCAATAGTTCTTCAAATTAGGGTTCCATAATATCATCAATTTCTTGCACCTGTCCAAGTCTCCACTCATTCAAATACTGACATGATAATTCATATTTCTCAACATTTTTAAACAATTCTACAATGGTCCTATTTGATAACATTATAATTCTTTCAAAAATATATGAAGACAAACCTCTTAAAATTATCCTGATAATCCGAGATTCATGCATATTCGAATCTACTTTCTGCATAGGGATAAGACTCGTGCTACAAAATCTCTACCATCCTCTTCAAATTCCATGCTACAAGTATCTAATTCCTTTTCTAGTTTCCAAAATTCGAGAGGAGATCGATAGAAATCAACCAATTTTTCTTTCACTGGCATATATTCATTATTCAAATTTGTTCTGTTGAGTCAAATCGTTCTCAATAACATCAAAATATTTCTCAGCACTTTCTTTCAAACAGAACCGCAAGTAAGTTATAATAAATTATCCTTTTCATCCCAACCGTTGGCCAAGGCAACTTTTTCAAAATAGTTGAGAAAATCATCAATGTCAAATTCTTCATCTTTTCCATCAAAAAATTTCGGTAATAGTAACGGTCTAAGTTTTTCCATTGTTAATCTGTTCCAATCCAATTCTATTCAATAATAAATTTCCAAATAATCTGGTTTCAATAATCATAAATTCTCCATATCTCAAAATCTCTTGAATAATAATGAATTTTCTATTCAATCATTTCTTAATAATCATCAATTTCTCATCTCATCATAAATATTTAACACTCTCCAATAAGAATTGATAATAAAACTTGCAATCTTACAAAATCTTCAATTGCAATAGCTTTTACAATTCAAAATCTCAAAATCAATAATCGTAAATCTTCTAATATCGTGAATCTCAAAATCTGTTAAATTATAATTATCATTCTCCATCCGTTAAAATCCGTTATTAGTACCGTTATTATGGTAATCCATTATTGTTTCACAATTGGAAATATTCCAATTCATTAAATCCTCTAAATTCATCCTACAAGCTGTTTCTACTGCTCCGTAAGGTTTAAACTCAAACACTTGACCCATAATTTCTCTGAAAAAAACATATATTCAATAATGAAAAATGCAACCACAAAAATTGAATATTCAATGAGGTAACCGGAAAAGTCCAAATTTTAAAAGCTGGATTAAAAACCCTTGAGCCTCCACCAAATATGTAAGGGGGGAAAGAACTATGATAACTTTTGTGAGGGGAAAAACTATTATAACAAAAAAGAACAGAATAACTAGAACTTTAATGAGTCCTTAACATATTCACATTTAAACGAAACAAGATTAGTTTGATTATAAAAAACATGATTGATATAAATTTTATCGGGAAAACATTCGCTTGCTGCTAATGATAATTCAATCTTTGTGGTTATGAATATTTTAAGAACAATGATTCAGTAGTCACCTACATTTTTGAAATGGCTTCCCACTTTGGCTTCCACTGGTTTATTCGCGACTTTAGTATTTTAAAAGAACAAATATTAACTGAACCAATGAATAGGCTCAGAACCCGTCTCCCTTAACAATACAATTATTTTTATACTGCCCGATCTGTGACAGAATAACTGTATTATTAAACGAACCGAAATCTAGCCTTTTTCACTGGATCAGCCGGACTTAACTTTCAGTCCTATCGAGCGAGCTCACACACTGACCAAAAGTTAAATTTTGGGTATTAAATATAAACTCAGTCAATGCCAAACATGAAAGCCATTTCAAGAGCATATTTTTATCTGTCGCACAAGCGGCACGTTTGTTATTAAGAACAAAAGAGAAGCTACATTAATTTTTACAACAAATGAAATAAACAATCTTTCTGTCGATGACAATGATTGTTCAAAGACAAAAACACTGTTCATTAAACTTTTTTAATTTAAAACTCTCAAATCCTGATCAATATGAGATAAATATATGATTCATATATATGTCCCATATGACCAGGTGACATAGCAAGGTCTAGTTTCTCTTTGAAAGATGCTTGTGGCATTTCAAATCCAATTCCAGTGAGCAATTCAACCAGAGTGGAATGCGCACGTTCTATCGAACCTTGGCTATCAGGATGTCCAGATGAAGCATATAATGGGGTGTTATCTCATATAATGTTAAAAATTGTCTCACAAGAGCATTATCAAATTCCTTTCCTCCATCAATACACATTGTGTCGGGGATTGGATATTTTGAAATGTAATATTTCAGCGCTCTCGTTATGGCAGGGCCATTATCATTATCAATCACAAAATCTTGGAAGAATTTAGAAAATAAGTCAATCGTGGTCATCACTTTATGGGACTCGAACGAAAATACGTCTACTTGGATTTTCTCGAAAGGTCGCATTGGGGTAGATGTTACTTGATACTGAATTTTAACAGGTCTTCGCTCGTATTTTGTGCGTAGACATGTTGGGCAATTATTCACATAATTCGTTACATCACTATGCATATTGGGCCAGTAGTAATTACGTCTCAATTTCAAATAGTTTTCGTTTATTACACGATGGAATGTTTTACCTTCATGATAAGATGAAACGAGTTCTTTCTGTTCTTCCACATCGGTCACATCTGATAATTTTATCTTATAAATTTTGAATTTCGTAGTTTGACTTGCCTCTTTCAGTTTTTCAATCAAGGAATAGAGAATGCTTTCCGCAATGGGCTCGAATTTCTTGTTAGGACTTTCGAAAACAATACCGTAGGTGAGATCTGGTTGGAAATAAGTTTTCAACTTCACTATGTTATTTGAAATATCATTTTTCGAAGAGACAGTGATGTTGACTCTGTTCTTATTGAACACTTTCATGAAATGAATTCCAAATTTTCCACGGTTTAGAACAATTTGATATTTCTCTTTGTTGATTGGAGAACTGTCGCCCACTATAGCGGCTCCATCATCAGATGATTCTTGTGAATGAATCGTGACTAAAGAGTCATTGTCGTTTCCCATTTGATTGTTTTGATCTGGAGGCACGTTCAGGTTTTGATTTGGAAATAAATCTGCTAGTACTTGATCCAGGTAACATCAGTTCCATTCATTCATTCATCCATTGGTATTTCAAGAGAATTTGTAGGTGAATTGAGTTGAGGTATTTCTTCTGAATCTAAATTAACAAGAGTTTGGAAGTCAATCATTTCGTTATTCAGTACTTCTGAAGTGCGATCTCTAGGAAGGCTGTTCAAGAAGTGTCGAACTCGGTAAAATCAACTGATGTGATGGGGGACGGAGTGAAAAAGCATGCTTGCTCACAAACATCGGTCTTCATAGCTCTACTCTCTCTCAATCGATGCGCTCTCTCATACATCAGTCTTCTCTTTCTAGAGAAATGAGTTCATTACTTCAGTAGCACCACTATCACAATTATTGACACGCGCACTCACTCACACATCAGTCTTCTCTTTCTAGAAAAGTCCATTATTATTATTATTATTATTATTATTATTATTATTATTATTATTATTATTTTATTATTATTATATTATTATTATTATTATATTATTATTATTATTATACACTGCATTGTCTACACATTCTGCCGCTGTTCTAACATGATTGATCTGCTTTTGAGTAGCCTGGCTATAGATGGTATTTTATTGCTTCAACAGTGTTATCAAAGAACACTTCATTTGACATTTGACTAATTCTTCTAAATCGACATACAAGTTCATTAATATATGAGTGCACTATATTATATAGATACAGTAAGTTCTGAAGGCTGTTAATAAAATGGTTCATGCATAGACAGATAAAAATCACGATTCTTCATTCTTGAGATTTAAATATTATATTTATTTTGATTCTGAATTAATTTTTCTAGTAATAATATTGTTTGGAGTACAGGATCAAATATTTCAATGTATTTATGTATAATATTATCAGGAAAAATCACAAACAAAAAATGATTCCAATAATATAATAAATCAAATCAAAACACATTGTTTTTTTTATCCATGATAACATGAAAGAGCTGTTATTCATCTAAGGTCAACGTTATATTTTCGAGCTCAAAATTCAAGTAGTTTTATCCGTTATTTTGTGAATTTAATGTTTTTACAAAAGTTTTACTATCAATCTATCCAAATTTAAAATATTGTTTGTTTTGATCCAATCTATAGTCTACTCTCAGATTGTGATTTGGTGTAGAAAATTGAAATCGACATAACCTATAACCTAGCTATATAAGAGAGAGTAGGGTTGTGTTTGTTTGTGTGTTCATTTGTTCCCATCAAAACATGTCAACTTGTGGATAGCATACGGAAAAACGGGAATGATTTAGATCTCCAAATTTTGAACATGGATTCTAAAAATATCAATCTCTTGTAACAAATCAAATTTTTATAAGCAAGCAAAATCGCTAATGGAAAGAATTTTTATAGGTCTGGAGCAAACAGCTGCTCTATTATCGCCAAGTGCAATAGCAACAAGTGAAAGATTAGATAATAACTAGTACCATGGCTAAAATTAGAACAGCCGAATAGAAAAGAATTTTATTTGCTATTTATTATATTATATAGAATATTGAAATTTTGAGGTTAGGCTATAATACCTACTGGTCGGCAACCTAATAATCGACCAAGCCGTGTAATTTGAAATCTAGCCAGACACCTTGGTAAAATTTTGTTGTAAACAAATATTATTCAACTAGAGGATTTGGTAAGCACATGGCAACTTGTTGTAGAGGGAAAAACAACTTATGAAATTCATATTACTAGTTAAATGAATTATATCAAATGCATATGTCTAAGGATACACAGATTAAAGAAATATTTAAATCTAGTATTATAATGTATAAATGCTCACTCAATCATCAATTTTATTAGCAAGTTATAAAGATATAAATGTAGCTCTTGTTCACTGGATAAATTGATTTATCTATTTCCACCAGAGGCTGAACCTTAAGCCCTGAGATATAAACTGAGATCTATACATATAATTATATTTGAGATTTATGATTTATCAATTGATTATTTTATTATTTTTTGAAAGAAGATATATATTGAGATTTTTTAATCAACAAGCAGCAGCAAGTCGATACCTGAGCTACATATAAATAAATGCATACGTTTAATGATTTAAAAGCACATGGTAACGTTTTGTGCTAAAGAACTACCGGTAGTGAGCTGATCTGTGATATTTTATATTTGATATATTTGTTCTTACTTTTACTATTTTTTGCTTTTTTGCTAAACCGTTATTCACAAAAATAACGTCAGAACCTGGATGACCAAATTTCAATTTTCCTTTTAGATTTTTCAGAATTAATGTTCAAACTCCATTAATGGTACATATGATTTTGTAAAATAATCACCAAATCATTTATGGTCGTAATTGAAAAAGGAACATCTTTTTCTATTATTGCTTTCTACCTGATACCACTTAACCTCAATAATATTGTTTTGATAATTGATAAATATTTTCAATAATATTTTTATTTCAAATATAAAAATAATAATAGTATTGTTTTGATACTTGATAAATATTTTCATTTTCACAAACTCTGTATGATAATATGGTGAATGTTAAACAGCTGCATCAAATTTATCTCAAAAACATCTGTTTAGAAAAAACTTCCCCCCAGTTGCACGTATTCCGGTTAATGTTTAATCACGATAAAATGCTATACTTCAATTGAGATTAACGCTAACTGAAGCATTTTGGTTGCAAAAAAAAGAAGTTTCAAGAGATAACGCCGAATCGACGTTAAAAAATTTTAACAGGCCATTCACGGGGAATTAAATCCAACTAACGCCGATTAGGTACCTACTGATAGATGTCTTCCAAAATTAGTTTTTGGTAAAAAAACTACAGAATTCAAAGTATGAGCTAAATATATGAATGAATTTCATCCATTAATAAAATAGAGAAGAGTATTCAACTTTCTTCAACTTCTCCTCCATCTTACTATTCCAAAATTCATCATCCCTGATAATTTCTTTTTTTTTTTGCCTGGGGGTGTCCACAAAGCAAATTAACATTTTCTTTTCTTTGTTATATGAAGCTGCCCCTGAACTTGGTAGGAGAAGTTATGATTTCTGTTGATCGTAACTTGGTTTTCAACCAAGCTCAGGGAGGGACACTTTTTTGCCCTGATTGCATCTTCTTCGCTATTTCGGCTCAATAGCCCTAGAAATTCCTCCTTTTTTCTTTCAACTCCTTCTTCGGGGAGATCTGGTTTTTGAGCATGCACCCCATAACTTCTTGAGCTCTCTTTCCTTTATTTTTCACTCATTTTCACCCTAGTTCTAGTGGAATTTTCTCTTCGCTGCTCCTCTGTGAGTCTCTTCATTGTTTTCTTCTCCTGATGTGACTTCAACACCTTCCCAGGCTCTTTTTATCAAATACTAGCAAGAACCCATGCTTCGCAAGGATCTATTTTAAAACTTGACAAAATGAAAACTTGACGTATAATGAAATTTTGAAGAATTGAGAATAGGCCTATAACCATCCTTGGTTAATTAAGAATCTATAAGCAAAATTTCAAGTTAATCAGTCCAGTAGTTCAGACGTGATGATGCATCAAACATAATATTCCTATCCCGTACGTGCATAAGCCAGCTCTTTACTCTATATAATTATTATAGATATAGTTAACGACTGCAAGAGATAGGACTGTGGAACAGAATAGTGGTGAAACTATCATAGCGCCAGAAGTCTCTTAAACACAATAGTAGGTACTACATGAACTTTTTGAAAGTGATTTAAGAAATGTTAGAACAAGAGAACTGAATCCTTATCATTATACCTTCATTTAGAGAGACTTTTGTTTGAGCCGAATGGAAATCTATTTATAAAAGAATGAATGTGTGTTTGTTTGTATGTTTGTTTGTTCCCTGTAGACTTGAAAACTACTTGACATAACGGCATGAAACTTTGTGAATATGTTGTGTGAATATTGGGGATGGTTTCTGAACAGAAATTTTAATAGGAGTGCTAATAATAATTATTTATTAATCCATTCCACATACATATGTTTTCGAAATTTTCGGCCGAGCGGCTACTGAAGAACGAAAAGATGATCATGATTCAAGATCATATTGTGATAATATGATTTAGCATCTAAAGTTACCAGCTATACATAATAAACATATCACCCTGTGATAAATTATTGTGCACTGGTATTGAAACGGTAGTTTGGAGTTGGAGTGTAGTTGATTGGTACCAGCTGTTTATAATGGTTCCTTAGAAGACCTATACAAATAATTATTGTCACTCCCCTATCATTGAGAAACTGGAAAATGTTGAAAAAAATTATTCACCTAATGAAAGAGAGTATATATATATATTGTATAGTATATATGTATAGTATTCATATTGCATTCATTAATTACAGAAGAATGAAAGAATAATTTAAAATTTTTTGAATTCAGCTTAGCTTATATTGATCCCAAAATGGAAAGATATGGAATTATGTGTGATTCATCGTACATCGCATATTTCCTGGACCATATATCGACAATCTACAGCTATGAAAACATTGATATTTTTCTTTGAAACACTGATATAACCTTTTTTTTAATTTACTGATAGATATTACTACCAATTGATTGAGAAGAATAATATGTTTTCGCAATAATGAATGCTGCATGACTAAGCACATAGGAAGTCCGTATTGAGATGTAAATCAACATGTTGATTGTCAGATAAATTTCATGATTCACCAAATAAAGTCAAGTGTAACATGAGATACATTGGCAGTACGAAGTTCGCTGGGTAAGCTAGTTGTAAATTAAGCTTTATTATTAATAGACAACGCTGAAAAAGACAGGCTCATTCACCAGGAATAATGTAAATCTATGAGGGACCAGTAAGCCATTAATTTTGAGTAGTTCAATTACTTCCATTATGGACACTGGATACATTATGGACAATCAATACGTATGAAATTTATTAGCTACCGTACAGAATAAAAAAATTATGATGGCAGTGACCCCGACTGCTGTATTATGAATAACCATTCAGATCAAATATAAGGTATTACTCGCATCTCTCATCAACTCGTAATTTCTAGTCACAAAATAATAACAAAAGAAAAATATATTAAGTTATATTTAAT
Source organism: Nilaparvata lugens (assembly GCF_014356525.2). Taxonomy (NCBI): domain Eukaryota; kingdom Metazoa; phylum Arthropoda; class Insecta; order Hemiptera; family Delphacidae; genus Nilaparvata; species Nilaparvata lugens. The sequence continues at coordinate 21,507,176 of NC_052510.1, forward strand.
AAACTCACGGCTAGTACTCAAGTTTGTCTTTTTCTGGCCGTGCTACAAATAAAATTTATTTGTTTAATGTAGGTATATGTTTGACATTTTGTTTCTGTAATCTTGTTGTCTATTGAGATAGTTTTCAATGTGATTTTTGATGGCAATAAAATTTGAATTTGAAAAAATAATTATCAACAAACTCCTAACCAAAGAATACCTTTGTGCTCTGTTCTAATCGGAGTGTATGAGACTCCGTATACAGCTGATAGAAGGCGCAAACCGAACTGGCCAAGCATACAACGATGGAACAAACACGTGGTAAGCTCGCGCTCTCAATCAACGCAAAATCAAATCGATCAGCTAATTGATGAAATTGTTTTGAGCTTTCTAATGATTACAACATATGTTAGAATATCATGTGTGAATTATCTCAGTTTCATATGGAGTTCACCTTACCATAAGCTTACTTAATAGGATCCTTTTTCATCCTTTGAAATCCTTAGAGGCAAAATATCTCAAAATGCGTTCTTAGTGCGCATCTAGCATGTTTGAAGAATATTTGTGCAAAGTTTCAAGTCTGTAGGCCAATTAGTTTGAGCTGTAGTGTGATTTTACATCACAATTTTCGAGAAGTGCCCTCTCCTGAACCCCCCTGTGCTCCCGATTGGAATTTTTCTGCATAGATCTAATTTTTTTTCGTAGCTGAACAAAAAAGTACCTCATGACTTTGCTGTGCAATGAACGGTTGAAAAGTGAAAATTTTGGGGGGCTCAGCTCTCTCAGGGAGGCAGATTTCTGAAAATCCTTTTGTAGTGGATGTTTTGAGGCTAATTTGAGGCTTTCATAATGTTAAAAATCAGCTGTTAATCATTCGCCGTACCGTACTCCGAACCATTCGCCGTGCCGCTTGCCTCTGTTCTAACTGCTCACCTCACCTCACTCCGAACGCTGAACTTTTCAGCCAATCAGAGCCATCGATTACAATTCACCGTGCAGCTCACTCCACAAACTTTTGGCTATCCATCACAAGTGGAAACATGCGAACATGAATACAGAAGAATGGGCAATTTTTTATTTGATTGAATTCATGTTTTGAAGAATTCATTGTTATGAATGATAAATTGATAGGAGCTCATAAATATTTTCTAGTTCAAATGAAATAACTTCTGAAAAAAATAATGATTGGATAAATACCAATATTGAATTATTGTTGACCAAGAACTCAGTACATCAACAATTCATTCAACTAATTCTGTATTGATGAAATTATAATCATTTTCTCTATTGATAATCAATTTCATCAACTAATCATCAACTAACTGGAAAAAGTACTTCAATTTCCATGAATTTATTAATAGAATTATATAAATCTAAAGTGTAGGTCATATCTAAATTCACAAAGAGTTCGATTCTTGTTGGCAAGATAGATGTTATTCAATGCAGAAATCATTGTTATTTTACTAAAAGATAGGATAAAATTAATAGTTCTCTAGGTTTGACAACCTACAAAACTCATTTTTCATTTGAAGAAATAATATCAAAAAGGTACATAGGACCTTACTTTTTTGTTCAGCTTGCCAAAATACCCCTCATTTAAATATTAAAATTTTCGACTGACTGTACAGTGAGTCAATCATTCCATCAAGGCTTGAATAATTTTGAAATTTAAATTAAATAAAAATGGTAGAGAATAATTATGATGTAGATATCAACACCTTTATTCAAAGACATATTAACTGCATGCGTTTTCATATTGCCGATACAGCATTGATAAAACTGTAGACGTTTATTTAGCAGTCTCAAAAAACTGTTCTGGCTGAAAAATTAATAATACATGCCACGTGTAGGCTTATACATTGCATCAGGAAAACGAAGTTAAAACTATGGTTTTCCTAAACATATGTTTTCGAGATAATTTCTTTGATGCAGCTGTTTCACATTCACCATTATAAATTATACAGAGTTTGTGAAAATAAAATATTTATTGATTACCAAAACATACTATTATTATATTAATGATAATAATTAATTATTAAAACAATACTTTATTATATCAATGATAATAATATTATTAAACATATTTATCAATTATCAGAACAATATTATTGAGGTTGAGTGGAATCAGGTAGAAAGCAATAATAGAACAGATGTTCTTTTTGAATTTCTATCATATTATTTTGTTATTTCCAATGATTACAACATATGTTAGAATATCACATTCAATCAATAAATCATCTCATTTCCATATGGCACTCACCTTACCATGTTCATAACCTTACTTAATAGGATCCTTTTTCATCCATTGAAACCCTTAGAGGCAAAATATCTCAAAATCAGTTATTAGTGCGCGTCTAGCATGTTTGAAGAATATTTGTGCGAAGTTTCAAGTCTGTAGGACAATTAGTTTGAGCTGTAGTGTGATTTTACATCAAAATTTTCGAAAAATGTCCTCTCCTGGACCCCCCTGTGCTCCTGATCGAAATTTTTCTGCATAGATCTAATTTTTTTTCGTGGCTGAACAATAAAGTTCTCCATGACTTTGCTGTGCAATGAACGGTTAAAAAGTACAAAATTCTCGGGGGGGCCAGCTCCCTCAGGGGGGCAAATTCCTGAAAATCCTTTCTTAGTGGATGTTTTAAGGCTACCATAAACAATCGTGCAAAATTTCAAGTTTTTAGGCTCAGTAGTTTGGGCTGTGGTGTGATTTCAGTCTGTCAGGGCTTAGCCTTTTATAAGTATAGAGATTTGTGGAGTTTATAAAGTGCGCAATTAGTGTTGTGGGAGACAACTGCTGCATAACACCCTGCTTCATAGGAACCTTTTTTACAGAAATTAACTCTTTTCCCACCAATGAATTTCACAACCTTTGAATTGAAATGCTCTGCTGGGTTATTATTTTCATTCATAATAAGACTTTTAGCTTATTAGCTTATGAAGTAGCTTATGTGCCTCATAATTTGTTGATAGATGCCACTCTCTTTCATGGCGGGAATCATATTGGTTTCACCTTCTTTTACTCCTTTACAGAAATATCCTATTTCTTTACATTTGCTGTGCTCCCCAAAAACATGGCTAGCAGAATTCCTTATATCACGTTTCAGAAGACAAACTTTCTCTTCAAGATTCCGCTTTTTTCTGTATTCAGCAGCCTTTTTTACTGCCATCATCAGTCTTGAAATGTTACTGCCTACAATCTTTCTCTGCATGATAGGTCCGGAATCTTTTTGAATCACAATCTCCCTCAGTTTGGTACAATAATTCCTGAGTAGGTGATTACTGCATTCGATTTTCGAGACTGTCTAGTTATCATAAGGTCTGAACTTTAGAACTTTATTATACACATTTGAGTCACCATCCGCAACAATGACGCCATAAATACAGCCATACATCTCCTTCCTCTTGCAGAACCCCTCCAAAATAATGTCAGCTTCCATGCTGGATAAACTGCCTACCAAGTTCTTGAAGCAGGAATGCTGGGAAGCAGGTAATGACTTGGAATCTACTTCAAAGAAAGAAGTTGTAAATGGAAAAAAAACAGTGAACAGAGAATTGGCTTATCTTGCAGTATACAGAAAGTATGTTTTTATTGCATAAATTTTTGTTGAAGCATTAACTATTATTCATTCATATTATCCAATAATTACTTTTTCTCGAGAATTTACGAATGATTGGTGGTTTTCTAATTACAGTATAAGAAAAAAACGTGTAAAACTTGATCTCTCCAAAACTAAATTTTTCCCGGGTGTTATCATGTAAAGTTCTTGGGTTGAATTTGAATTGCCATGCATGGCCGAACGTGGATAATAAAGAGTTCGATGAGAGAAGAATGAACCATGTCTCCCAAATCGCTTTACAAATAGAATAATAGTACAGGTTTCATGTGATATTGAAATAAAATGGGAATAATATGAATGTCAAACTACTGTACAAGCATATAGAATAATAGAGCATATATGAAGATAGTATATAACATAAAACACAACAGCGCTGACAAGAAGACGGGCAATATCTCATTGAACACAGACAATAAATTGTTTTGATGACCGAAACCCAGTTTTCCGGTTGTGTGTGAGTGTGTGTACTCACAATCATAGCAGTTTGGGACTGTGTTAGTGAGTTCGACCACACTTTTTCGAAAGGCTAGTACAGAATTGAAGCTTTCTCGATTGAGAGTACTTTGCAGGTACTTTGATCTAGCGTGTTTCAAAAGCTATTTTCCAACCGATAATCATGAAAATGGTACCAAATTGTTCAGAAAGATTTGGACATCTCGCGCTGTACCACCAAATTCCAATTCTCCAACTATAAAATGACTTTAAAATTCGATGAACTTGGAGAAAATTTGGCAAAGTTTGACGTTCAATAGAAAAAAGTTGATAAGTGATTTCAAAATTTGGCGGTACAGCCCGAGATGTCCAAATCTTTCTGAACAATTTGGTACCATTTTCATGATTATCGGTTGGAAAAAAGCATCCAAAACATGTTAGAACAAAGTGCCTGTTTCAGCCCTTTTTCCAAATTATAACATTGCTCTTTAACTAGCTTGCACAGAACTTAAATCTAAATTAACACGCCAATGTCTTGTAGCTTCTCCTGCTGGTGTTTTGATTTTGAATTCATATTTTCCTACATTAATACACGGGAAAGTCTTATTATCGGTTCTTACAAAATTATATTTGGATCCAGTATCAATTATTATTCTACAATCATTTACACACAGGAATGGCAACTTGTTCTTTTCACAATAGTTCATTTCAATCACCCCTGATTGATTTGAGAGTTGTCTGCTCCTAAAAAATCATGGAGAGCTTCGGTGAGTTTGTCGACTTTGTCTGATAGCTGTTGAAATTTGAAGTTATCGACTTCTTCAATTGTTCCAGTCAAATGAACTCAATTTGATTTTCTTAGTATCGAAACTGTTTGCATTGATATGTTAGTATTTTGGCGATTTTGATTTTGTTGAAATTTATTCTGATTAGGATTCCTGTCTTGAAAGTTTTGAAAGTTCTGAGGTTTGAATTGTTGAGATTGAAACTGTTGGTGTTGATTGTTTTGACGAAATTGATTTGGAAATGATTGTTGTTTCTTTGCTTGAACATGTTGAGAGTTTTGAAATTTAGTTTGGTTGTTGTTGTTGTGATGGGATTTATCATTGGTATTGTAACTTTTGTAGTGCATTTTTGAAACATCAGTTGAAAAGTTCAAGTGTTTTAGAAAAGCGTTACTTTCACTAATGATAGCCTGTCTCGCGTCTTGTACATTTTTCACTCTTAACGTTTGAAGTTGGGCTCCAAGATGGTATGGAAGTCCTTCAACTAGAACATTGATAACTTGTTTGTCTAGTTGGTTAGTCACAAAGTCCAAAAATTCACCATGAACACCGTCAAGTTTGTACCTAAAAATTATTGGTATGTTTTTCTTCAAGTGTATTCACAAATACTAGAGGATGTTGTTTTGGATTTGGTTTAAGTGTTGAAAGTTCTGATGTGAGTTGGTGCACTGATCGATCGTCTGCAAAATTGTTTTTCAAGATTGTGATTACCTCTTTAACTGATTTGCGAGTACTGTTTATAACTACAATTTTGTCCATATCATGGAGTCTTTTCTTGATTTGAAATAATAAATGGAAGTGATTGGCTGGGGCTTCAATAATGTCACTTGTACAGTATGCAGTTAGTAGAGTTTCTACCACTTCAAGAAATGATATGAGTTCAATTGGATTTCCATAATAATCGGGGATCAGATCGAGATCACTCTTAGGTAGATGGTTTTGAAATAGTCGGTACCTGTGCTGCAGATGCTTGTTGCTCTGGCTGCAGGGATGCTGCTGCTGCTGCGTCATTCATGTTGTCTTCAAACAGGAGGTGGTGTTGGTGGCTGTAGTCTAACGTCTTTGTCTTCTGCTTCCTCAAGCAATTTCCTGAGTGAGGGTTGGTGGTTCAACCTCAAGGAATCTGGATGACAGGAGTTGAATAAACGTCTGCCAGCCAGGATTGAGCTCATGATACCACTCCACTTTTATAGCACATTACTTCACAAAACTTCCCATCACAGATTCAAGTCAGAACAGGTGTTAAGAATCAAAATTCACAGAAAAACTCGAAATTTTGATCACAAATATTTTCCTTCACCCGTCCCTGTTCGGGCGCCAGCTAAGGTTGTCTAAGAAGATGAGAAGTTTGAAAAAAAAAATTTTATCCACCGAATCGTCGGACATAACCCCAACGTTCAGAGTTGAAGAACGAAAATAGACTAAGCATGGTGGGGAGGCCGCTAATTGGTTTTATTGAATACTAATGCTGATTAAGCTCGCTACTACTAGCACACCTATAACTTAAGTTTATTCTGAAACTGTCAACTCCAAGCAGTTTCACACTGGAATTACAACTTGGCAGTAGGTTAACCAGCTTTTCATGGAAGTTATTGTATGATTTGATGCAATTCACTATTACTGGTGGTAGTGAGGGACTCTTTTTTGAATTTGTGTTGCTGTACTGACTCACCCTTATTATAATTGGTTGTTTTCCTTCTGATGGAGGGATAAGAGAAGCTTCCTCTTCTTAGATCTCCCATTCTTCACTCTCACCTATTCTGTCTCCTTGGCAAGTTCCTCCTCATCTGTGCAGTAATCTGTACTATGCAATGTATTTTTAGCTGTATCAGATTTTTCACTCTTCAGTAGATTTTTCCTCATTGGAGTTGATTGGTGTTGATCAGAATTACTACTTTCTACAGCTTTCGAATTGTTGGAAGATGCAGGGACCAAGTTGACGTTACCTCTCTCCAACTAAAACAGCTTAATTTGAAGTTCTTCTAGTTTCTTTTCATTCATATTGTTTTTTTCTCTCTGCTGTGCGCATCCTATTATCAGCTTCTTTCCATGCATTATGCAGTATTTGCTCTGCAGGAGTTTTAAGCTGGTCTGGATGAATGAATTTTTCTGGAGATGAATCTCCTTCATTCATGGTGATTGATGGTGGTGATGAATTGCAGCTATCTTCAACTTCTTCATATTCTGGAACTAAGAAAGTCGGAGGTTCAACTAGTTTCCATTACTTTCCATTCATTCTGGTTGATATTATAATTATTATGACGGTTCAGCAGTTCTTTTTCACCAGTTCGTTTTTCGCGAGGTGACCGTCCGTGGCAGGCGATGCAAATGCATGGATGTGAGTGCGCACAAGGGTACTACTTCCACTCACAGCCGGCTCTATTTTCTAGCATAATCAAATCTATTGTTCTATTGAATATATAAAATGACACCAAACTACACTAAACGACACCACTATAACTATGTATACTATTGCTGAAATACTATTAAACACTCTCTACATGTTACCGCTTCAGTGTCTAACCACTGACTGAGCTTGAAAATTGAAGGCTTTGATTGACTCCAATCTTTTATGGAGACCAGTGAGTATTGAATGTAAATTGTTACACTGAACTCATCATTTAGGCCTGGTGCACACTTACATCTTCTCTAGACGTGGTTTCACGACCAGAAGGACAACAAGGTCACTGGCGTTCTAAAAGTTGTTAGAAGTATATGGGTTCCAGACGGAGCAGTGTCACATGCTTGCTCACACTTTACCGACACTCTGCTGATGCATGTCAGCCGCCACTTTCTTCACGTCATGGCAAGCCACATTTTATTCTATACTTCAAAAACCTAAAACACATAAAAATGGTGATAGAGGAGTTGTGATTTTAGATTCGGATTCATCCCCTCCAAATTAGTCAAATGGCCTCGCAGCTATCGAAAATAGCCAAAATTGAAGAAGTTCTGGTTCTATTGGATAATGAGACATTCTATATATACAGTTCTCAATATTCTCCAAATGTTTTTTTTTTCAAAATTTCATTAGAAAACTGTCCTATGCTCAATCTGAATACAATAACATACTGTGTTATTGCATTAAGATGAAAGTGATAGTCCAGCAATAATTGTACCATTATTACAATACTTGATCAATAACATCTTGCTCTGAATTGAATTCTAAGAACTATTATTCAATGATAATAGTAAAGGTCTGAGTAGTTTCCCATGATTTTTTATGTTCTCATTGTTGACTATATTGGTCTCATTCTTTGTATTTCTTTGTATATTTTGTTTCCTCTGATTAATATTATTATGAAATATAGGAGCTTTGAAGTAACTGGAACAATCGATATTTTGAAATAATATACACAGTAAATACTACTACGAATGTCGGCTGGATTGATGTTTGCATTGAAATCCAACAATTCTTGGTACTGTATGTTTCATTCAAAATGAGTTTATTCTCAGTCAGTTTGTCACAATTGTTAGTCCCTAGTGCCTTAGCTCTAGGTCTTTGTTGTCAGTAGTCAGCTCTATTGTAGAGCCATCCAACACAATAGTCTAGCTCTCTGAAGTAGCGATATTCAGCAGCATAAACCTGGTCCCCGACTTTCTCAAATTTGAAAAAGCCAGACCATATTTTTGTACCATTTTCGTACCACCAAGAAAAATTTTTGTACCCCTCCATATTCTGAAAAAAAGGAATTTAGAAAGTCGGGGTACAGGATTATGCCTATCCCCGACTTGCCCAGATTTGAAAAAAAATCATGTTCTCTGATTTTTGTACAATTTTGTACCACCAAAAAAATTTTTGTACCACCCCCCATTTTGGTGTACTAGCAATTGAAAAGTCGGGGGTGGGACCCTGACTTTGGCAAAAAGCAATGAAGTCCATACCAAATGAAAGCTAGATCTTTGTACCACCAAGGAAAAATTCTTTACCCCTCCCCATTTTGAAACAATTGCATTTGAAAAGTTGGGGTATAGGTTTATGCCTATCACCAACCTGCTCAGATTTGAACGAAGAGTGTGTTCTCTGATTTTTGTACCATTTTGTACCACCAGAAAATTGTTTGTACTGCCCCCCATTTTGGGGTACAAGCGACTGAAAAGTCAGGGGTGGGACATGGACATGAGCAAAATGCTATGAAACCCATAAGAAATGGAAGCTGGATTTTTGTACCTTTTTGTACCACCAAGAAAAATTGTTGTACCCCTCCTATTTGAAATTTATTCGAGTTTGAAAGTTTTGTATCAAATCATGTGATACAGAAGTGATTACATCCATTGTCTGTAATCTGCAGCGTATCATTTGAACCAATAAGAATTATATGAAACTAAAATGCTGTTGTTTAGGCCACTGGAACTGAAATTCGGGTATTAATCATTGCCAATAGGAAGAATGGAACCTTTTCTTCCCTTTCCAATTGGAAAATATATTTGTAGCCCTTTTATTTTGTGATTTTGAGGTGGGAAGTGCAATTTTTATTACAGTGGAAAAATGATGAATAAAACATTGAAAATTGTGATTAGAACAGTTCATTTTTTTTTTTTTTAAGATTACATCCTAAAGACTCCAGTAATGGAGTATAAGACAAGTCATGTTATACATAATAATTCTAACACTAAGTAGTTCAACCTAGTTTAGGTTTGAAAGGATTCTTGTGCACTATAAAAAGCTCTATCAACTAAATATTTTTTAATTTGTTTTTTGAAAATCTTCAAATCATCATTACTTTTCAAGATTTGAGGTAGCTTGTTATAAAATTTCCTACCAATATAATCTGGTTTTTGTTCAAATAACCTACTATTGTGACCCATTATATGATAATCTGCTCTGTTTCGCGTATTATACTCATGAACATCTGAATTCTGGATCACACCACTCGTTTTCACATGCATTACAACTTCATATACATACAAAGATGGCACAGTTAATAGACCAAGCTTTTTAAATAAAGGCCTACAAGAGTCTAACCTTGACTACATTGACTACAGAAAGAGGTTCTCCACCTGATCTGAGAAAACATGATTTTGTACCCCTCCTCATAATAAGTTATTCGAGTTAAAAAGTCTTGTATCAAATCTTGTGATTTCTTGATCTTCAAGAAGACATCTTGTCCAAGTCACACTGCACACCGACATCTGCATATTCCAATTTCCTTGATGGTTTTGAATGACAATTTCCTCCCATCTTCAACCCCAATGATAAGTCACCAGTATAGCGAGATAATAAACTATTGTAGTCCTTCTGGTCCTCCTCTTATTCCTTCACAGTTTCAAGTAAGGATGATGAAAGAGAGTCGAGCGATGATGATGTTGAAGTTCTGCTCGATAGCATGGTTCTTCACCTACTAAAGCTCTTTCAATCAGTCTTATGTTATATACAACCTGCTCTCACCACGTGCTCTACTGGTAAAACTACTGCCCCTCTCGAACCATTGATGTTAGTGGGGTATATTCTATAATATTATCACTTACTAAAATGCAATAAGCACTGGTTGAAGGGGGCACATCACTCTCAAATTCAAATTCGAGTCGCACATCTATTGATCCTTTCAATGTACTGGGCTGGTGTGAACTATCAATTACCAAAATTGGTGTATCTTTTGTAAATGTGGTATAATCAATTTCATTATCATGTTCAGAATTCACTGGTGAATTTCAATAACTACCTGCGAAGTCTAAAAAAATTTTATACATTAACTGTTTATTACCTCATAGATTGTCATAAGGGTAATAAATGCTATTCAAATATAATTTCACATTATACAGCTTGCACAAGTCGAAATTTGCCATTGTAGTCTTCAAGAGTAATTTTCTATTTGTTTAAAAGCTAAAATTACATATTTTGGTGCATCTGTATGTGCCACAGTTTTAATTGTCAAACTATGTACCTTTGTTGTAGGTAATATGGGATATTCATGTATTTCTCATTCACGGAATGCCAATTTTAGTGGATGATCACCATCTAGTATACGTAAAAACTTGAGTCGTACATGATCCTCAAGTTGTAAATATGGTACTTTCCACTGCAATTTTGTAATATTGATTGATACACTTTGACCGTCTGTTGTAGTAATACTATTCATATCTGTTGATGATCGTAATAATACAAGTTCTTGTTTCAAGTTCAATATTATTTGTTGAAAATCTTCAAAAAAGGCTAGAAGCAGCCTTAATGGAATACAAAAAGTGAACTTGCTATTGTCCATAGTATATCCTTCCCGATCAAAACCTGCTAGATGATATGTATTTTTATAAAATACATTTTACAAGAGTAAGCCTTTAATTTTACTTGTGATTCCTACAAGCTAAATTACATAAAACTTCTAGACATGTGATGTTTGATATTGAATCCGGTTTATTGGAACAATGCCAAATATTTGAACTTAACACCTTATGTTCAAAACCCAGTATTGCGCTGATTGAATCATCATGAGTTAAATCAATAGGTCTATCAGAATAGATTTCAGTTTTCATTGTATTATTATTTCCATGTCCAACTAGACGTTTACTAGTTATATTCAATTTTTCTGTTATTGCTTTTATGATATTATCAATTTCATAAGAACATGTTTCAAGCATTATAAATTGATCACCATATTTGAAACTGGAATTCTTCCCTTTAATAATATTTGGAATAGAATTAAAAGTCCACAGGTTCACTAATCCAATCTCATATTCCATATTATTATCTAAATCCGAAACTTGTGGTAGATTTTCATATAAATCACTACTCTTTCCAGAAAGCATTATCACAACCATAGTAATCGCGGTAGTAGTATTTACCTCCACCTAAAAATAGTTACAACTGACCCGACAAGAATAATAAACATAGGTGACCACAAATAGTTGTATTAGGTTTTTGTATCTCATGAGCATTATAAAATACATTCACAACTTCCTGCTTCTTCCAGTACTTTACCAATTGTAATGGTGGCTGTAGATTGCCTATGGGATCAAAATAGTATACATTATTGTTTGTCATAGGCCACCCAATGTGAACCTGTCCCGGTATGAGAATCCAGGTTAATAATAGACATCTCATCATGATGGATTTTGTTGGGCAGCATATCAAGCATATACACACCACGCAGTGGAATTTCCAATAATCCCGCCCATTGTTCTAGATCATGACCAGACATAGCTTTACTGAGTTAGGCAATCATTTTTTACTACCTTTCCTTGATCTCCCTCTTGCTCTATGTTTTGATCGCTTTGATGTCCTTCTCCTCTTACTTTCCCTCATCAATAGACCACATACATTATGAGGTGGCACTGATCCAGATGGAGAATCCAATACTCTTCCAACGCCACTACCACCACCAAAGTAGTTTGGGTATGGTCTGAGATAATTACCTTCTCCTTTAACATGATTCATAAAACTTTTAATCGCCTCCCTCCATATATATTCACCATTCCTTTTTGTTACACCTTCACTTCTCCCTTTCCTGCTGGACTTCTTGTGTGCTAACCTTTTTCTATGAATATGTGGTAATTTCATTTCAGATCCAATTGCCGACTTTGTCTTCATTGCCAATGTGACTAAATATGCTAATACCTTCTGACTATAGTCTGTTTTGGGATCCTTGAATATTGCTCAAGCACTATCTGCTAGAATTTTATCTGCTCTTGAACATGATGAGTTATCTGAAGATTGTGAATAACTTATATCATGAATACGACAAGCTTTATCCAAGGAATTCATTCCTTGATCACCTTGCTTAAGCCATTCGTCTAGGTTTGTGCTGGGACTGCAGTATTGGTAGCCCCCTGGAAGGTATAGCTCAATCGGTAGGAAGTCTATTAATTGTCCTATTCAGAATGCCTGAAGTAATGCTACCTACTTTATTCACAATACCTTTAGCAATATTACCCAATGTGGATAAAAAACCACTACCTATCATCCCTTTCTGTCTGTGTGTGTTGGTATTCTTTTTACTGGTATGACAGCACAACTTTACCATCTTCCCATCTAGACTATCTCTAGAATACTAACAATAACTTAATTGCGCTACCCACCCACCTATCAATATATTATATGCGATTCTCTTAGTTCTTCTAAAATTGAATTTATTTCGATTGAATGAGAATTGTTACCAGCTTTATGTGATTTTAATAGCATTTGCGAACGTGTAACCAACTCATTTGGATCATCATAGTAAACATATGATCTATTATTTGTTATATTCTTCAAGAAATTCAAACCTTTCCCCATTGTTGAGCGTGTAGTTCTATGTGTTTTTGATGGGAATAGTTTCTGAACTAACAGCAATTTAATCCCATTATTCCTCTTTACATAACCCAGTCTGTTTAAATGTGCACCTGTTGCAATTAGAATCTTTTTATAATTGCAAAAATCATTCATGCTACAATAATCCGCATTCGGTCACGCCTTGAATAATAATTCTAGTAAACCTCTTGTTATTTTGAATTTACCTTTTCCAAAAAAAATATGTTTATCTGAAAATGTGATCATGACTTTTTCCCATGAAGTATGAACCTGTTTTAGAATCATACTGTATATCTAATGTAATAGACTTATTTTTCAACAAATGAAAATTAACCAAATAACTGTCAAGTATATCCTATAACATGGTTCTCCTAATAAGGAAAGATTTCCTTAAAGGAGGCGGATCTAGCCCTCTGTCAGTCTTCCCTTCTTCATCACTGAAATATTCAGATTCATCTTCATCATCATCATCCACAGAATCCTCATCATCAGTTGGGTCTTCCTCTTTCTTAATATTGAATTTACCTTCAGAATCATTTATTCAATTTTTGATTTGTTTCTCAATTTTCATTGATGATTCTTCTAATTCTTGAAGAGGATTTATAATTGGTGCTAATCTTCTCTTCAAATTCAACTCTGCTAGAATAACATACACTCGAATGTAGCTGTCTTTCTAAATCACTTTCTTCTGGTCTCACAAATCATGGAAATTCATCAAGGTCTACATAGTTTTCTCTGTAATTTGCTATTAAATCAACAAAACTCATGAGAATGTCACACATACAACATTGATAATGTGGAATTATGCTAGCTATGATATCCATGTCTCTGAGAGCAAATATAATAACAATATTAGTATAATCACCACAGACAATTACTTTTTTTTAATCCTGCTTCTATTCCATACTGTTCTAATGAATTGTAAGAAAAATCGTCTCCAGCTGATTTTAAAGTTTCATTTTCATTAATATGCTTTTGTATGATAGATACTTTCATAGCTAGAAAAGAACAGGGACATGTATCTCTTACATCAGGACAGCGTTTCCCTTCACATTTTAACTTATCAAAATCTATTTTTGACATATAACAGAATCTTAAATGTCCAAACTTCCTTCCAGCCCTTCTATTTAAAAACAAAAGATAGTCCTTTAATGTAAGACCTGAATTTGCATAATCCTTCAAGCTATCAATAAGATTGTCCAATAACACTGTTAGACTACAACGGTGAGTTTCCAATTTGAAATTTGCAGTAGATGTCATAATCTGAAATAATATATATACTTTTCACCTTCAAATTCCATCTTGTCATATCATCTTAAAACTAGTCTTCATCATAAAATAATCCAACATCTATACCACAAACTCTAATAAGTTTTCTCACAAATTCTTTTCCCACATGATGATCTTCAAACATATCATGACTCAGATATTCTATTAACTTTTGCATTGCTGAAGATAGTTTTGAGCATTCACATTGATTTCTCTTGCTATAACCCCAATGATCAAATTCCCTATTTACATCATTCAAATTCCAGATAAACTCATTGAGAAGGAAATCATGTGCAACATATTTTTTCATCTCAGCCATAATATTACAAAGAAGCTCTAATAGAATACCCTCTTCGAACATTGTCGCAGGAATGTGTGACTCCATATCTGAAAAATACATATCTATTATTATTAATTCAAAATAAGATCTTTTCTATCAATCCAACTTGGTTCTATAAACCCAAACCATTCAACTAGAACCTTTTGCCCCTTACGTCTCAATACCTTTTCAACTAAGTGAACATTTCTATCAGATTCATTTAATTGAGTTCTCTTGTAATTCTTGTTCATAAAACCTTCCAATAATATTTTTGCCAGACAGATCTTTTAATGGATATGTTGGTGGTATTGTAGCATGAACTCCAACTATTTCAAATGATTCTAAACTCCAATTTATTTCATAGGCTTTTTCAAAGAATCCTCACTATATAACTTAACCCGAATTTGGGACAAATAGGTTTATTACTCTTTCTTGAGTGTTTCTTATTCAATTCAGCAATGATTTGTTTCTCATGTTTCAATGTTACTTCAGCTGTTTTCATTTTGATAGTTAAATGAAATGAATTAATATATTGATCAACAATCTTGTCTAACCAAGATTCCCATTTATAATTGCCAGTTGCATTGAAATAATGATATATGCACGACTTTAGAGTTCTGTTGAAACGTTCAATAAATGCTGCATGAGAATTGGAGTAGACACTATAGTGATGTATCTTATAATGTTGTAGTAGAGCCTTTACTTGAGAATTATAAAATTCCTTCCCATTGTCTGTACAAAATAGCTTGATGCCAAGATTTCTTCTAAATATCAGTCTTAAAGCATCACTCTTGAGCTGTTTTTGTCTTTAGCGGCACAGCATATGCAAATTTTGTAAATGCATTTATAACAGTTGAAATATATTTATAGTTCGAATTTATTTTAACAAAATCCCCCATTTCTATAGGGTCTGCCTGTAACATGTCATTAACCCTTTTTAGAACATAACTCCTTTTCATAAAGTTTTACACCTTTCCGTAAAGGACAGGTTTATGCAACTCATTTGCCAACTGCTCTCTTACATTGCTCATTTTATCCTGTTCTCTCTTCAACTAGCAGATGGATACTAAGGTCTCAATCATATCCATGCTTCTTCTATACACATATTAATTACAATCAATATGGTTGAGGCTATCCAGTTTGCTGCATTGGGATTTACTGTACCAACACTTCTTCTGTATCATTTCCATCATTATCTCAATCTGCTATATTCAATTCTTTTTCAAGTCTCATATGATGTTAAACCTTATTATGTCCCCAGGCTAGCATATTGATATTATTGGGTACAATAAAGTGTTTGTCATCAAGTGGGGAAATAGCTATTTTTGATATCCTAATCTCAGAAACATTATGCAGATATGAACGTAATATGTTGGATGATTCATAATGAATCTTCCTATTGAATAGACAATCCTTATATATTTCAAATTTCAAATTATTATCAATTATATAACATGTCACACCTTTAGCTATATTCTTATTGGTGATTTCATTTGATTTATTGGGTCCGTATCACAGAGACAAGTTCTCACAGAGACAAGTAGTGTTTTTGAACGATATTAGTGTCACAGAGACAAGTTTCATAGGAACAAGTATTTTTATAAATGGCAGTCTCACAGGAACAAGTTCCCACAGAGACAAGTTGAGTCTCACAGAGACAAGGTGAGTCTCACAGAGACAAGGTGAGTCTCACAGAGACAAGGTGTGTTCCACTGGAATAATATAATTTCAGTCTCCAGGAGAGAATAAAAAACTGTCTGGAAAAGACATTATTCAATCAGGCCAATAAATAATTAAGCTCAGAAAACATGTCTGTACTCTACAGAATATAAAAGCGGTCTCTTGTTCAGGTCTCCAAGTCGATCAAATCAGGCTCAAAAATAAGTATCAGGGCTGTTACTATTATGCATTCAAAAATACCAAATAACAAGGACGTGGTGGGGACGACAATAATTTCCCTCAATAGAAGAGAAAGGAATACAACTAACAAAGACAGAATACAGGAAAATTCCCTCGATCAAAGTAGCAGACTCAGCAACAGAATGGACGTTCAACTGATTTTTTATGATGATTTTGCGTTCACAACAATTCTAAGTACTCTAGGAAAATGTTTGAAAACAATAGAGGAAATATCAGAATTTAATTATGTAATGCGTGGAATGACATCATGAAACTACTCCGATACCGTAAGAAAATCACAACGTTCATCCAGCACTCTAATAAAATTTTATCTTGGAAAAGTTATAATGTTATAATTTCAAAAAAAAAAAAAATGAATAAATTTTGGCACAGGACTCTCTGTTGTGAGGCCGGGTGACATATTCTCAAGTGATGTTTTCATGTGAAAATTTAGATTTTTTTCCCCTCACAGGTTTTCACCTTGGGCTTTATTGGTTTAAAGAAAGTGTGAAAGTGTGTATCATTTTGTTTTTATATGAATGTAAATAATGTGTGTGTATGTTGAACAATAAAACATTCGAATAATCAAGATTGATATCCAGTTCTTCAAACTGAAAATAGATGCAGACATGGATAACAAAAAATTAGACATACAGTACTCCTCATATGCCACAGTTTCCAACTCATATGCTGTTTTACCAACCATTACATACATTTTCAACAAGTCAATTGGAGAAGGCATTTTCCCTGAAAACTGGAGGTTTGCTCTGGTTTGCCCTCTAAATAAAGTTCCATCACCCAATAAAGTTGAGGATTTTAGACTAATCAGTATTTTACCTGCATTGTCCAAAGTGCTAGAAAGACTCATTCATGCTCAAGTTGTAAACTTTCTAGACAACAATAGTAAGCTTCATAACTTTCAATCAGGCTTTAGAAAATTCCATTCAACTGAAACAGCCCTGCTTCGTGTCACTGATGATATAAGGTTAGCTATGGACCAAAGAAAATGCACCATCCTCACCCTATTTGATTTTTCTAAAGCATTTGATACTATTGATCATACAGTCCTTCTGAATAAGTTGGCTATTCTTGGTTTCAGTCACAACTCGTTAGTTTGGTTTGAATCCTATCTATTAGGTAGGAAACAATGTGTATCTGTCGGTGACAAAAAGTCTACTTGGAAAAACTTTATGCATGGAGTACCACAAGGTTCAATTTTAGGCCCTCTCCTCTTCACTTTGTATGCTAATGACCTTTCTTCCATTATCAAATTCTCCAGTTTCCATACTTATGCAGACGACCTTCAAATATATTTAAGCTTTCCCATAACAAAAATTAACGAAACAGTTGGAATAATGAATCAGGATATTAATTCGATAGTGGAATGGACAAAGAAAAATGGCCTTAAGCTTAATCCCATCAAAACACAGCCCATTATAATTGGATATTCTCGTCTTATAAACAATATTGACCTTGAATCGATTCACAAAATTAGTGTAGATGGTATGGACATTCCTTACTGTAGCTCAGTTGAAAATTTAGGCATTATTATGAATAATACTCTTGACTGGTCAGAACAAGTGAACAAAACTTGTGTGCATTTTTTCTTATTGAATTCAGTTAATGTATTTTTATTATTCTATATAAGACTGTATATTTCTTCTATTTTTCGTCCTATTTCATTCTCTTAATTTTATAATTAGCTATTTTTATAATTTATTATTTTCTATCTTCTTTTTATTGAAAATTGTATTATGTTGGAAATTATTGTATAGTGTGGAGGAGGCAAAATGGGTTTTTTACCTGTGTCTCCATGAATAAATAAATAAATAAATAAATAAATAAAACTTGTAAAAAGGTATTCTCAGCCATGCATGCATTGGAGAAAATGCACGATATTCTCCCTAGAAACATTCAATTATTATTCGTTTAATCTCTCATCTTCCCACATTTAATGTATTGTAATTCTGTTCTTAACAATATGCAAGTCACTCTGAATGATAAACTACAGCATTGCCAAAATTATTGTCTACGTCTCATCTACTCCCTCCAATGTCATGATCATATCACCCCAGCCCACATTGCTAGTTCAACATTAAAGCTTCCCAATCAAAGTCTTTCTCGAATAGTCAAGTTTGTTAGAGATATCTTGATATACGGTAATCCGAACTATTTTAAAGCTGATTTCAAATTTGTCTCTGAAGGTTGATTGATTCGGTACTTTATTTATGTAGATTACAATATATACTGGCTTATACACTTATATACAATAGCTTACAATACAGCAAAGTTATAGATGAATTTACATAATATAGACTAAGAAAATAACTATTGAACTGTATATGATATGAAAAAGCAATTTGTAATATAATAACTATAGATAATAATCATATTGCTATGCATCTACATAAATTGGCGGAGCTTTGGACATATCAATGTCCATTCTTTGGGAAGAATATTAAAAATATCCTCCCCACTAACTCTCTACCAAAAAAGGTAGGAGGATAGATGCTTCACATACTAGAACCGGAGAAAGTACTTTAAGGATACCCAATCATCGAACTACTATTTTCACAAAATCCCTCTTAGTCAGTGCCTGTCATGAATGGAATGCACTTCCTGTTCCTATCAGGTCCATCGAGAGCCGAGCGAGCTTCATCCTGACTTTAAAAAAAACATCTTTTGGAACAAATGACTGAAACTGTCCGCCCCTAGAACGATCACATGACAACCATCCTCCACCCATCCCACAAATACAAACCTTTAAACCTTTTATAGAACGAATTGTATATATATATTATATAAACTCATGTTATTCCAATTATCCCCTGCATACTGCTGTATATTACTGAAAGTTGATTACCCTGATCTACTTTCAGCCTACTTCATTTTATTAATCAATTATTTGATCTTATCTACCTACTGTATATAATTATTTTACCTTATCAATTTTCTGTTTTTTCTCTTAAATATTCATATTGATTAAAACTTTCACAATATTTACATTAATAGATAAATCCTTAGTTTGAATAATGAAATTAACGTTTTGGTAGAGAGTGAGTGGGGAGGATATTTTAATATTCTTTCCGAAGAATGGACATTGATATGTCCAAAGCTCCGCCAATTTATGTAGATGCATAACAATATAATTATTATCTATAGTTATTATATTACAAATTGCTTTTTCATATCATATACAGTTCAATAATTATTTTCTTAGTCTATATCATGTAAATTCATCTATAATTTTGCTGTATTGTAAGCTTTGTATATATGTGTATGAGACAGTATATATTGTGATCTACATAAATAAAGTACTCAATCAATCAATTATCACACACATGATAATGAATTGAAACGCAGATTTCTGTCTTTGACACTAATATCATGCTTTAGTTAGATCAATAATGTTTCAATAGCCATCAAGATCTAGGTGAACTATTTGTAACACAAAAACTAATAATTAAAACCACCCTTAATGAAGCTTGATTAGTCCCAACCGATATGGTTTTCAGTAACTTTAAGGACATGACAAAAAGACAGTATTTGTTGGTTGGAAATGTAATTTTGAATATTTATTATAATAAAATATAAATCCCATTTTCCCGGTGCTCTAAACTCGTTATTTAATAATAAGCCTACAGTTTAAGAGCCATCACTGATACATCACTTAGTATAAATACAGAAGAACAAAAATCATAAACCTTATTCCGGGCTACTTCTTCATTGATTCTAAATTCTCCTATATGTGTGTGATTAACGAAATTTGAATTTGAAATCACAACATTTTTTGAAAAACGTGCTTATTCTACGAAAATTGAAACCCCTTTCGTAGCTGGCGTCTAGGAATAAGAAATATATTGACCGATAAATACAAACTATTTGGATGTAGATTAGGCGATTAGGCCTTGTCTAAAGAATTCAGCTTATAGTCTGTTATACAATAAATGAGCAATTCAATATTCATAACATCTTAGTAGTCATCTTATGAATAGTGTAGTCATTCATCAAATCAGTCTTATCAAGTCATAATTATCATTACTCAGTACAATTGAATAAATTGAGTCATACATTGAAAAAAAAACTATTTATAAACTCACAGCACTGAATATCACATTTTCAACAATTTGAAAATCAATTTATGGAATAATAAGCATTTTCATTCAGAATTAGATTTACTGCGTTTTTTAATTCATTCACAGGCCAGTTTCTTCTAATATAAGATAGGGGCAGATTATTGAACATGGAGTACACTAAATAGGAATAAATTTCAAGCTCTCGCTCAATAGGAGTTACAATACTCACATAACAGTAGACCTCACTGAACATCCTTTGCAATGTAGTAACGAGAATATTCAGCCAACTACTAGAAATGCTATCTACTAGGGATAAAGTCATTATTATAATATCATAGCTTTTTTAAAATGTTTGCCAATGGCCCCACTAAAAAATCTGATCAGGCTGGTTGGAGACTTCCAATCAATCATATGATCACATTTTATTACATTACATTACATTACCAGGGCTATCAGACATTGTTTTGCAGTAGTCGTCAATATACTATATCATAATGGAAAAAGTAGAACTTTGATATGAAAGTAATGAACTCACTTTGTTACAAATAAAATCTATTGGTGTGCTAATCTGAATGTTGCACTACTTCAATCCTGTAAAAATGAATACCGATATAATACTTATCCTGAATTGATGGAATCCCAAGTCCCATTGCGCTTATGATAATTTTAAATATTAACTCAGTAAGTTCAGAAAGTTATTGCTCAGTTGAATCAGAGCTACGATTAAAAAGATGATTTGGGAATTATCAAGTGGCACTTTTTGTTTTTCACTGGGATTTTCATTTTGTAACATGTAGAGATGCTTGTCGAACAACAATCTGTTAAATTTCTATGGGAAAGATTCCATGAGGAAAATGAAGTTTTCCATTGACATTATCATCCGTAACTCGGAATGCCATGATAAATCTTGGCATCTAAAGCTGCATTTACACCAAAGTTATTAACAAAATGTTAATAACTTAATCCTCACGGATTATTATAGATTGAACGGCACTTGAAAAACACATATGTTCATCATGTGTATGATAAGTTATGTTCAATCTAATAGAATCTTTAGAATCTATTTGTTGTTAACGCAGCTTTACTCTGTGACTGCCTGAAGTTAATATTATATTAATTTGAATTTACAATTCGAGACCGCAGCTTGGAAAAAAGAGAGATAATAAGCTCATAATATCGGGGACCGAGCTTCGCTCAGGAGTACAAAAGCATAAACAATTTATTACAAAAGAAGGAATTATGATGAAAAACTATTTTGGCCATGTGGTTTTCATGAAGCGGTGATGAATAGGTCAGTGGTAGGCTATTTGGCTTCTTTATATTCCATTTCATATTGATTATTTCTTGGGTTGAAGGTTTAATATATACTTATTAGATATATTGGAATAGTTATCTTGGTACTATCTTACTCAATCTGACATTAGGAGTTACAATACTCTAGTATTCCAGATAACAGTAGACCTCACTGAACATCTTTGCAATGTGGGAATGAGAATATTCATTTTTATTCTTTGTTGTTGTTTTATATTGATAATGAGTAAATAAGATTATTACTTTGTATGAAAGTGCATTTTTTTTAAATAAATATCTTTTGTCTGTCAGTTAGTAGAAATATATTATATTCACATAGAACTCAATTTATTTATTCAAGTTATCTTCATAATTCTATCTATCCTCTATCTGATTCTAATAGGTTACCAACCCATCCTTATCTTATATGATAAACCTTCAATCATAATCATATACCTGCATGATTAAAAAACAGCAGACATTCAATTTACTAGAACAAATAATGGAGTGCCTTCAAGTTCAGATGTAGGCAACATTCCTTACTTCTTCCTACATTCGCTACCTTGTCTCTACGACCCTGACCTTGCTTCTGTGAAACACCTTGTTTCAGTTAGAACTTGCTTCTGTGAGACTGCCATTTAAAGCGCTACTACTTTGGACGGGGACCTTGTCTCTATGAAACTGCTTGTCTCTGTGGGAACTTGTTCCTGTGAGACTGCCATTTATAGAAATACTTGCTCCTGTGAAACTTGTCTCTGTGACACTAATATCATTCGAAAACACTACTTGTCTCAGTGAGAACTTGTCTCTGTGAAACATCCCAATTTATTCACATATGAGAAAGAATAAAGCTTTGGTCTCAAACCTGAGAATTTTGTTATTATTCGCAAACACATTTCATCCTTCATGACACCGAGTTTCCTGTAATTGGTTAAACTATAACATTTGTGGGTGGGAGGGTATCCACTCGTTTCAAATAAATGTGAATTATTTCTCATATCCTCATAAAAATCATCTGTTTCTATATGATAAAGAGAAGAATCTGTGTCAGACATGGGTATTTTCACCCTTTGGTAATCATACATTTGGAGAATCTTATTATAATGAAAGTCATACATAACTAGTTTGCTCAAATCTAGAACTGTAAACCCACAATAAATTGGTCTGTTCAATACAATATCATACTTTTCCAACTCCACTCCAATCACATTTGCATTAAACATATTCTACCGCTTTGCATTTGGGCATGATAATACTCTTTCTAATCGCTTCTCATCTGTAACCAAACTCATATTCAATCTATTTCTAACACGTTCAATTAATTTCCCATAAATCGAATTCGTAAGATTCTTGTACTGTGTTGATTCAAATACGTTTTTACTCTCCTGATGATGTTTTGTGTTGAGGTCAATATATTCTTCCAACCAAGCAGATTGACTAGAAGTGATAATACAATAAATTTTTGTTAATTCCATTCCTAGTATCGAATATAGTTCCAAATTTTGGTAATGTAATACATAATTCTTCTACAATACATTGTGGCTAAAAGCTTGGTTGACACTCTCTGTGTGCATTGATTGTTAGTTCTTTGATATTTGGAGAATAGCTCTACAGGTGGTAAACCTTTTATTGGGGCAAGAGGGTGATCGTTCTGTTTATCATGATGATGAGAGGGGGAATTTAAATCCACATCTAGGACATAGCCTGTTTGAGCATCATCTGGAATGTTAAATACATTGAAGGAAGATATTTCTGTCTCTGTCAACCACCTGAAACCACCATATGGCAGATAATTCATCATACAGAAACCATACAAGCCATTTGCATCAAGGTAGCAACAATATAGGATGTAGGTTTTCCTCTATCATAATCATTATTCATGAAGGGGTTGTTGGCTTCCACAAATCTGTTTGGAATCACAGATAAACCACCTCGTATTGATGATTCAAAAAGAAGGTGCATACATGGATCAGTCAATAATTCTAATTTAACTTTAGTTTTATATAGTGTAAGGCTGTATTTAAATGCCTCACGTTGGGCCGGCAAATCATGTAAAGCTTTTCCTGGGGGAGTCACTCTCACCTCCAAGGATAAGTCGATACACGTAGGGTGAATCTTGCACTGAATTCAACGGTGTTGAGGTTATAAATTTTGTAACTGCATGCGTGGACGCTGAGTGTACACCAGACTGATTGACTCACTACAAGATTCAATACAATTGTCGGAATCGCAGGAGGCCTAAACGCTCGCTCACCCTTGATTCTTCTTATGACAGATTGTATGGTGATGAAATTTTTATAAGTAGTGTAGCGGACGCTAAACACTGAATACGGATACCTTAAAATTATTACCTGTGAAGAATGAGCATACAAAATCATACAGGTCGAGCAAAAATCCTGATGTGGATAATTTATGGGACTGCGTCTCTAATAAGTTCTGAAGGATTAAAATACGGTACTTGGACCAAAAATCGTTCAGAATATATTTCGAGAATAGAGTCTTGTCGGGTTTTAAGCTCTATTGTAGGAAATTATATGATCTCTGGCTGCATCTGCTGTACTGTTGATGTATTCGCTCCTAAGTCGAGGTTGGTAACAGATAAAAGCTGATATATGAGCAGGTAAGGACAGAGAACAAATATCTCGATCTGACCCCACTCACTACATCCACTTAGACCTGTTCCAATATCCAGCTTAATTCAATTATTGCAATGATCGTATTCGATCGGTCTTGATGATATAGAACGTATCAGACACAATAATTGACAGGCTTAAGAAATAATCAAACTCAGAAAACGAATTAACAAAATTGAAATATATTATAATAAAATATATGATCATACAGTGCAGATTCAGAATTGATTTACAGGTTGATAATAATTTAGCATTAACAAAAGAGTTAAAAATTTTCTTGTGCTTGCATGACACCATGCATGATTCGAAAGAATTTTACAATTGATAAAATTAAACAGTTTGTGGAAAAATGATGAAAATGAATTATAAAATATTTTAAAAAGTTTGCTCGGGGTCGTGGTTCTGGCAGCGGAGGATGGTTAATCAACTACAAGTTCTTATAAATTCTATAGGAATAAATTCTAGGCTCTTAATAACTAAAAGCGCTTGTCAGCGTGGCCAATAATTTAACAAAGAAAATTTTATATTTTTCTGCACTGAAATATTTCCGAAGCGTAAATTGGGGCCCCTTTAAACTTATAACTCACGTGAAATTCCTTGGCGGTCGTGGTTTTCTTCTTTAGATCAAGATCGTTTGGTCGGCAGCAATCCAGGCTTCGGTCTCAGCACGTGGGAATTTTAATTTAAATATCTCCTTCACCAAATTAATTAAGGGATAATTTAACTTTAAACTTTTTAATTTATCGATTGATGGAAATAGATTTACAAATAACAAATAGAATAGCCTAAAATATTGGCTCACAAATAAAACATATAAAATCGAACGAAAATTTTACAAATAGGTCTTGGTAACTATAACGAGATCTGAACGGTGAGGATTTCAAAAGGGAAGTGCTGTCTATTCTCTAAGCTTCTTGGCTAGAACCTTTCTTCTGAGAATCTCGGTGTGATAGATTTGCATAAAAATTTGCCATTGGTGGAACGATTGTGACGTAGACATGACGTCAGTGGCAAGCAATAGAATATAAATCCTTTAATCACGATAATAATTCAATTTATATAATTCTTAAAACTGCTTAATCTCCTAGACATAGTTCCTCTCATACAAAGTACATGTGCTAGCGTATATGATAAGGCAGGTTTGTTGTCTGATAGTAGATTAACATGTGTTGCTTTCAAACGATCACCTTTTTGGTGCTATTTCTATGCACTATGATTGGCTTAGACTTGCCCAAGAGATTCAATCACCATGTGGTTCAGTTGAAGTAATAGTTAATAAATTAATATTCTTATACAATTTTTATTATGTTTGAGACTGTTATAATTAATTTCTGCCGTTCTTATCAATAATATAATGTTCATGCTATGACCTAGTTAGTTACAATAATACTTGACATTATAATATAATTTTTTAAGTAATAAATAGTTTCAACAATAATACATACATTTTATTTTTTATTCGAAATTCTTGGTCCTTTATTGATAGTTTTCACTTTTTTAGAAATAAAATTATAGCTTGCATGAATCTGGCATGACATTTAAAAATTCGTTGAATCAGTCAGCTGTGTTTGGGATGCTTTAAAACATCTGATCGGTAGTAAACAAAGTGTAACCTAAAAATTCAATGAGCAATTCATAAATGGTTCGTGCTTTATTTGCGGAATAATTATAGTTTTATTAAATAATTTTTCTAAAAAATATTCAGTACAGAACGGTACTCTTATCTAATGTACAGTTACTGATAAGGAAGCTTCATCGCTCGGTCGCTAACTATTCCTTTAGCAAATTCTTTCATTTTAGAAGGTAATCACAATTTTTCTCTCTTCTCATGAGGTCTATTTAAAAAATTCATCACAATAGCATAGCCTGAAATGAGTGATGAGCTTATGATAAAAATTGAGCTATATAGAAGATATATCTTAAATCTTCAAATGCATCTGATAAGCAGAGGACATATCTCAAATTATAATTATCATGATAATCACCAAAAGTTTTCATAGAACAAACCTTCCAAACCTCTTGCGCATGTTTATAATCAACTTCATCTAAAGCTTTCTCAGTTAGACTGTTATAGAAATGTTCTATAGATGGTAACCAGTTTTCATTGAATTCATGGGGTCCATCAATATAAGAATATGGGTATACCCCATTCTTAAAAATAGTTTCTGTTGTGACTGATCCTTGAAAATTGAACACAGTTGTTTAAATTTTGTTCTATAGTCATCACAATCAGCTAGATTCTTCACTAAAGTTTCTGATGAAGTATTCAAAAATTGTAGACTGTCTATGAATCTAATATGACCTGAACTGATTGTTAAAAATTTTTCACTGCTATTTGCAATACATCTCAATTTATTGTTATTGAAAGCTGAAGCTTGTATTACAAAATGACTATCATACCCTCTAAAATTATGGAATACACAAGGAATGAAAGTAGGTTTCTTAGCATTAAGTTACATGTTGATTGAGCAGCTTCTTTAAAACATCCAGTAGCATGATTGTGATCCTGTACCTTAATATTGGCAGGTGTGAATGGCTTTTGACAAAATCCGCATGTTTGCACATTATCAATCATAGATTGTTCTTCTTCTGTTGAGTCGAACATGGGCGTTTCTACAATCAAATCCTTGTAGAGTTCATCACCAATATTGGGAACATGTTCCAAAAATATTCCAATAATATTTTCACCCACAAAGTTTGCTCTATACAAATATGAACCCATACAAATCTCTCTATTCTCATCCAGAACAACAAAAGCATGGCTGCAAGCGATATGTCTGGCACGTTCCTCAGTATAAGACCTCAATCTTTGCTCTCACCCTCACCTGAGCTATCTCTGACTTCTTCCATTTCTTCCTCTCCTTCTCCATCATTTATTGGTATTATAAAAGACTCAAAATCTGCATATATTATATACTTACAGTTTTTTGTAAATGTATAGTTTGTAAACTCAAGAATGTTCTTCTCAGGCTTTGGAAGACTGACATTCTGTTCACCGAATTTGCTACAGATTTCAATGTGTTTTTGTAAATTTAACTTGCCATCAATATTAGTTCTCTTATTTGATGTAAACCAGTGAAAACAGCAAGGACATATATGAACAGATCTTCTACCATTTGTTGAATGACATAAAAGACTGCTAAGCCCATTCTTATTCTGACTCATGTTTATAAGAACAAATTTCTACTTCTATAATGAGTATAAGCCGAGATGCTCCAAAGAAAACAATATGGATATTATTTTTAATGTTTATCAGAACTCTCTTGTTGACAAGTTCTGGCGTTGTTTCTATATATGTTGAATCACCATCATGGATGAGATTATATTTTTTAAAATTGACATCTAAATTTAAAATACAATTCACCACCTGACCAGAACCATGAGAAACAAATCGCTCCAAACCTGTATTCAACTTTCAAGGAAACGGTTCTAAAAAGATCTTACTTTGATAATGGAAAGGCGGATCTGGTAACATACAAAGATAGTTTGAAGAAACAATAGGAAAAACTTAAAAATAGTTTTGACAATATCAGATTTGGAATGAAGAAGGTTGAATTAGTCTCATTTAATCATCTCAAATCGAGTTTGAATGATTTGATATGAAAAAGATGATCAGAAATTAAATCGGAATAAATATTTGATGTATGTATATTATATTTGTTGTACATTTTTGAAAAGACTCACCTTTCTCCTTGATTCACTTGATGGGTAGTTCTGTATGAATCTCACATTGAACACTGGGTGAAGACTGAAGGTTGAGTGGAAAAGCTGGTTTATTCTATAGTAGGTCACTTACAAAAAGTAAAAATGAAATTCAGTTTTAATGTTTGAACCTGCATAAGTTTGCAAACCAGTTTTCTCCACTCCGATTGTGGATCAGTATATTATGAACCATTGCAGAGAGAGAATGGAGAGAGGTGTACGGAGGGTTTCAGAAAGTTTGATATGGTTAAATATATTCAATTGCAGTTTTTGGATTGTGATCTTATTACATTCGACTCATAGTTCATCAAAAAGGAACTATACTATTATTATGACAGTGTTTAATTCATGTTTGGATATTGATAATTACACCTATACTTTTAAAAGAGTGAACATCAATTCTACATTACAAAAAAATGATAATATTGTTCTAATGACTCTCAATCAGAGTGTACAA
This sequence comes from Nilaparvata lugens, assembly GCF_014356525.2. NCBI lineage: Eukaryota > Metazoa > Arthropoda > Insecta > Hemiptera > Delphacidae > Nilaparvata > Nilaparvata lugens. The sequence goes on from NC_052510.1 coordinate 21,535,858, forward strand.
AATTTTTTTTTCACTTGAGAAGGAATCTGTAAATTCAAATCAATTATCACAAACAGAGCAGGTTATCTTGAATAATGATAATTACACCTATGCTTTTAGAAGAATTAATGAAAATTCTACATTACAAAAGAATGCTAATCCAAAGACTCTCAATCATAGTATAGAGAATGATTTTCCATTTGAAGAGGAAATGGTAAATTCAGTTGAAAAGGACAATTTAGATTCAGATCCATATTCAAATCATCTATCACAAACAGAGCAGGATAGTATATTTTTTATATTTGTTTCCTGTTTAAAATCAGCTCTGAATTATAATTACAATAACTCATTGAAACTTGAAACAAGAGAGTGGTTATATAGTTTTAATTCCTTATATGATAATGTTTGCAGTTTTAATAAATCTTATAGAATATTAGATAATTGTGTTAGCGATTTCTTCAGCAATAGTAATTTGTTTGATTTGATAAATACTACTGAAGTATTATGTAGGTACAGTTTATGACAGTACTGTCAGAAACAAGACAAGAAATCTTATGCTTATCCTTTATCTATGGTACTGTCTATAACCAATAACTTACTGATTCTGCAACAGTTTGGAATCTCCGCCACTAGATTGAGGCACTCACCAGATGAAGCTTTGGGGAGAGAGGAATGACTATATATTCAACAAAATGGAGGATCAGATGGATTTTGGGAAGAAGGGGAGTAGTGTTTCCTTGGTGGGAAGTGGTTTCCATTGGTAGAGTATATGACTTTGATGAGGGGAACTGGTTTTGCTCTTGAGGAAGGGCTAGTTTAGCCCAACCTTCCTACCACCCCACCCTGGTGGGGGGGGGGTTCGGGTGGGGGAATTGTTGGCCTTGGTGATGGTCCCTGGGTTCTGGGGGCAAGGCCACGCCCCTGTTTGGGTAGGCTGTTCCTGTAACAACTCACTACTATTTCAATATCAGTATTATTATAAGAGGCTCAGAGCTCCTAAGATAAATCATTTTATCTGAATTCCACTGACGGCCGAACTCATACCC